>NW_022719918.1:95420-102566 GCF_011630105.1 Anneissia japonica | reverse complement strand
GGGGATCCAAGATGGCTGCCATAGATTTAGCCAATTAAATTTCGCTAAGCACCGTCATTTGCAATTGCGCCCTCAATTTACTCAGAAAGTTCAGTACAGCTAGTTACCCGTATGTTTGAAACTCGAGCGTTGCGGTGTTTTGGTATACGATTTTAATTTTCATTCCTTGGTACTTATTTTTGAATAAGATGCTCCACTTGCCTCGTTTTGGCTACAATAGTTTAATAATTTGTTATTACCATTACTCATTATCATTAATGAAATAATAGTCAGTCAGAGGGCTTATTAATATGTAATAATATGTATACTAAGCCTGAAGGTGGCGCCTTACTACGACGGCCATCTTGGATGGTACGCATACATAACTCTGCATTGCTGCGCCATCTTGTCAGCACTCTAGTTGTTTAATAGCTCTATGGGTAGCACAGAGAGCCGGCCGTAGAGATAGAGAGTTTTTTTTTTTGGCGCATGGCGCCATGTTGTACCAGACAGCGTGCGCGCGTATTAGCTTTATAACACTGATGTTGCATAAACTTTCTTTTATTTATTCTGTTCATGAGGACAATTCAATTATGGGATTTTAATATATCCTATCGCGTTAGTTTGTGGCTCGCCAATGTTTTGTTTTGGTGACAACATGGCCGGTGTAAGTCATGTGATTGCGCCACCCAATCACACGCGCGTATAGCAGAATCCCGTAAAACCGAGTTGGCCAAATTCTCTCTATATTCTACATAGGTTTGGGCCTTAAATGAAACACAAGTCTGATTTATTAGTTTTAAATATTCCATATTATTGTGTGGGGTATTGGGTCATACAATAGTTGTTCTATTACATGAAAATAAAAGGGTCTATCATTTCTTTTAAATAATTTGCTCATGTATTTTGTAGCGGCGTCATAAACAACCAAAACAAAACAAGGAAAAAATGAACTACAGCGGACCAACACGATTTACGATAATATCGTTTTACTTGTTTTCTAACTTTTAAGCCTATTTTTCACTTGGCGAATTTATTCGCGCGAATGGAAAGCGGCGGCTCATGTACACGAGGAAAACCGGCTTTACACCAAAGATTTTACTGGGCGCGAAAAGCGAAAATAACATACTAATTTTTGTGGCTGTAAAGCTGGTTTTCCACTAGGCGAATTTATTCGCGCGAATCAAAGCGTCGGTTCGCTTCCTGAGCTCTGATTGGTTGCGCATTTTTTCGCTTCGCAAAAAACTCCAATAAGAATGTGAATATGTATGCGCATGAACTGACGCTTTCGATTCGCGCGAATAAATTCGCCTAGTGAAAAACCGGCTTGAATTCAATTGCACACAAAATGTTATACAGAAAGAGATAAAATATTTATCTATCATTTGGTTAAAAACCAATATAAACAAGAGGCTAACAACGCTAAATATAAAATACAGGTTATAACTACTAAATAGATGCCGGACCGATTTTTGCTTAAAATGGATATGAAACCATTTTCAAAAATCCAATGAATGAATGTTTTGGAATCCTTGGGTAGTCAATAAACCAGTCACAAAATACTAACCTTGAATAATTTGTTGAATTTGAGAAATTAATAAAAACATTTGTAAAGTAATTTCTCCGAAAAATGGCCGATATGTCGATACGCCATTTTTGTTTTCATACGCATCCTAAACCCACTGCGATCGTTCAGATAATTTGAAACAACCGCGTTATATTCCCGACTGTAAGTGATTTGTGATTCGTCAATCAAATTGCACTTGACACGATAATCGCCGACGACACGTAAACAAACCAGAATGCCGAACGGTTGTTGTGTATTTGGGCTTCAATAGAACGCAAATAAGTCACCCAAAAGTATCGTTTTTCCTCTTTCCCAAGAAAGATAATAATATAAAAACTTTTAATAAATGGGTAGAATAAAGGACAACGAGGAAGAAGATGTTGAGGAAATGCCATCTCAGACCAAAAAAGAAAAACAACAAAATTGAAAACATCATATACATATATACCGTACTCGCGCGAATAAGCGCCCGGGCGCTTAAAATATTTTTTTGCACTTTCTGAGGGGCGCTTATTCAAACGGGGCGCTTATTTAAACGGGGCGCTTATGAAAACAGAGTGGAAATTTAGGGGGCGCTTATGGAAATAAATGAAAATCGAGGTGTTCTTATGGGAAATTATTAAATTCAAGAGGCACTTTGTGAATGAAAAAGAGATTATATAAGGACGAATGGTGGTCAGAAATGATAATTGTCCAGAGAACATGGCTAATGACAAGAATGCGTTAATATTTACATAACGATACGATACGATACGATACGATATTCTTTATTGTCATTTGAACAACAGGGTACAAATGAAATTCAAGTGATTGATCAAGGTACAATTTCAGAGAGGAATAAAGAAAAAAGTAAACTAACAAAGAACCCCAAAGAGACATATTCAAATAACTTAAATCTAATGAATCATATTGAATTTATTGAATCTTAATTAATCTTATTGAATCTTATTGGTGGGTGTGGAGTCAGGATCAGGAAAGATATCACCATGACCCTCCGGCTACAGGAATAGGGGACAGCGCTGCCCTGAATCTGCAAAAACAGCCAGAAACTAAAAAATAGCCTGGTAGTCACAGAGACAGAAAACAGCTAACTGTCTGTCGGTGGATCACAGTGAGTCTCCATATCTCCTGAAAAGTCCCCACCCACCAATAAGAGACAGCAATATTTCCAGAAATGACTATCTACTGAAATGTTTATTGAAGACATGAATGGAATTATGAACAAAAGATTGTCTACAACGTTTAGTGTTTTGATTTAAGGTGATTAGTCTGCCAGTTCGGCTTTGCTTATAGTACTTATTTAATGGGTGATCAGGATTCTCGCAGATTTTTTTTAACTGTGCGGAGTATGTCCATTTCATGTAACTCATCCAAATTTTCAGGATTTTCCCCAGTAATTTTGCTGGCCCAATTTACTATTTTAAATAATTTATTTTTTTCAGCTTGTGTAAGATTTGAAAACCAAACAATGGAACCAAAGAGCAGAACACTTCTAATTACACTTTTGAAGAAAAGATTTAAAATTTCACAGCTAATATTGAATGTTTTTAGTTTTCTTAGGAAAAACATCCTTTGACTAGCTCTTTTTGTAATTGATAAAGTGTTTGCTTCCCAGTTTAATGTTTTATCAATGACAACGCCCAGGTACTTAAATTCGTTCACAATTTCAATGTTTTGATCGTGAGAGCATTTGGTACTCTGGTTTTACTGCGTCGAAAATCAAATATGATCTCCTTAGTTTTATCTGTATTTAAAGTAAGATTATTGTTTATACACCATGTGACAAATTCATTAATGGACTGTCTGTACTTTTGCTCATTATTATCCTTAATGGATCCAATGATGACACTGTCATCAGCATACTTGAGTAAGCAGCAGTCATCAACATCAATTAATTAATTGGAATTATTAAAATTGGAAACTAAAAAATTGGAACTATAAAATCAGCGAGAACAAAATGGCTACAGCTAAAAACTTGTGTATTGTGGATTTCACCAAATTTCGCGCATGCGTGTAATTACATCCGTGTGCCTATATCCTCCGAGGCATATGGCTGCCAAATTTGTAAAAAGACAGTCGTAAAAAGAACATTAAAAATGGACTTTAAAAAATAATTTGAGAAATATATAGCCAAATTTTAATCATTTACGATGAAATACATATCCAGGAACAAAAATGTAAAGCGGATTAGCTATTAACCATCACTGTATTGTGTAAATTCTGTCTCTTATACACATCTAGATGTGTATAAGAGACAGGTGCAACATTGCGTCTTTTTATAAATCATTGCTGCTTGAAATTCTTCCTTGCTAAAAACTTGTGTATTGTGGATTTCACCAAATTTCACGCATGCGTGTAATTACATCCGTGTGCCTATCTTCCGAGGCATATGGCTGCCAAATCGTAAAAAGACAGTCGTAAAAACAACATTAAAAATGGACTTTAAAAAATAATTTGAGAAATATATAGCCAAATTTTAATCATTTACGATGAAATACATATCCAGGAACAAAAATGTAAAGCGGATTAGCTATTAACCATCACTGTATTGTGTAAATTGGCAAATAACCTCAACATTCCCTCTCCTCGCAGTACAAATTTATCTTTTTGTGACGTCACAAAAAGATTTTCAGTGACTTTCAGGGGAAATTTTTGGGGGTAAGGCATTGTCCAATACGTTTAATATTGGGTGTCCGAGGTTTTCCAATGACTTTCTAAACAATGATGACAAGATTTTGGATTTCTAGAAACCGTTTCATATTCATTTTAAGTGGACTAAATTTGGCAGGTAATTTTAAAGCTAATCGGTCCGCCGGACCGATTTTGGCCCCGGACCAAATTTTTCCTGACACGCTAATTAATGGGCGGATGTCGACTTTCAGAATGCACTATTGAATATTTATTAAAATGTTACCGGTAGTTCAGATGAACTGAATGAAAAAGATTATCTTATTATGCCAACTGGTATGTATTTAGTTTAAATTTAAACACTCTGAGCTATAAATATTATTAGGCTACAATTGAGATTTTTAAATACATCAGTGATTTGTTTTCGCTAATTCAACACCAGGTAGTTAGTGATCATTGAATTACTTACATATAAAACTCAATCAAACAATAAACATGTATATGTGGTCCGAGTAGCAGCAGTTTGGCGTATAGCTAACAATCTTTGAAATTTGAAGACGTGGTTAAAACGAACCACGGCTAGGGTGGGCTATGGTGTGTCAACCGTGTTACGTCTTTGACCACTTTTGATTTTAAAGAACGAATTTTAAAAAGCTAAACTACGGTAATTACTCTCTAAATACAAAATTGTGACAAGTGAAGTGAAAGAGTGCCTTCATCAGTTGAGTGATGTTTTATTAACTTTTAACCCCCAATTTCTTCAGTCCCGAAGATCTAAAACACAAAAATGGTGTCTGACGAAAAACTCAGGATTTAAGATACAGATTTTTGAATACCGTATTTAAGAGCAGTTGTCTGTAAAAATCAAAGAAATTTAAAAAATAGTGGCAGACTTAAAAATAATGGATTTCTTTCAAATTTTGCACATGGCTATACCTTTGTTAAGAGAAATCAAATATGAAGTTTTATTCACTTTGTGCGTATAATTTCCATGGCAACGGGTAAATTTGTATTTTTGGCAATTGTTGTCATTTTTGGCTGTTTTTAAATGTTAATATTAATAATTTGATACAATATTTCTAATATCTTTATGGTTTATTCATCAAAAATAATGAGCGTGTGTATAAGGTCAATACATTGGGTATCTGTTGCATATTTTTATATGTTTTTTTTTTTTTGGATTTCGTATTTGGGAGAGACCATGTTTTTAAAAAGGGGTGTTTTTCTTTTTTTTCAAATTATGAAAAACTTCCAAATTTTAATTGCTCATAAACCTCAAAGTGGTGTTTTTTTAAAACAGATTTTCTACAAATAGGTAGTTCTAATGCTCCCTTCCAGTTTAAAAAATGTGGGTAAGTAAAAAACGTACAAACAGTGTTGCCAGAAAAACTGGCATTTTTCATTTAAAAAAATTATAATTTACCAGTTTTTTCTGCTGATTTATTCATAGATTCCATTGATTACAACAATAATAAATGTTTTTCTTTAAGTAATGTTGTGATTTAAAAAACGATGTTTGAAGTATCAATGTTGCTATTGTTTTAGCTGTATTAGGTTATGCTAAAAGGCTTTCAGCTGACAGTTGCATATTCCCATGGTAGCATTTTTATCATCTAATGTCTAACCTTTCAATTAAATTTTCATTTGCTCCAAAAGCCATAAGTCGACTATTATCTGACAAGAAACATTACATATATATTCATCAATATATATTGGCAATGGCTAAAAAAATCTTAACTTTCCATGTTGAATTGAACAATTAAATTGAGTTTTCCTAAGTTGAAAATCATAACTCGTCGTTGAAAGCGAATTTATCATGGATTGCTTTTGTCAGAGGGGATGTTTTTCAGAAAGTTAAAAATAAAGTTGTTTACTTTACATGCAATGCAGTAT
The DNA here is from genome assembly GCF_011630105.1 of Anneissia japonica. Lineage (NCBI taxonomy): Eukaryota > Metazoa > Echinodermata > Crinoidea > Comatulida > Comatulidae > Anneissia > Anneissia japonica. The sequence goes on along the minus strand of NW_022719918.1, from coordinate 96,499 downwards.
AATTTTTAGTTTAACATTCTTGAAATAAACCTAGCAACACATGTTGTTATAATAGTCATGTATATAATAATATTATGGTTACATGAATTAGGGCCTATATTTTATATTATAGCATTTTCGTATCAGTAAAAAATATATAAATTTACAATAGTTTTTAATGAAAAAATGCTGCTTTTTCTGGCAACACAGTAACGCATATTAAAATACCTTACAACACATTCCTTAGCATGTTGTTAAACTAGTCAGGTAACTATATTTGTTAAGGTTAATGAATTATATTATATTTTATAGCGTTAACTGTTCAGTAAAAAGATGTATATTTATGTTAATTTTCAATAAAAACAATGTTGTTTTCTGGCAATACAGTACAAAATTAGGTTTTAAATTACTTGAAATGAACCTGGCAACACATTTCTTAACATGTTGTTAGACTATTTTTATGTAACTATGTAACATTATTTTGAAATAAATTTACGTTGAAATTATAGTGTTATCCATTCAGTAAAAAATGATATATTTTTATTCAAAAAATGCCGTTTTTTTCTGGCAATACAGCATCCATGTGTGTAAATTACCCACAACTTCTTTTACAGAAAGTTAAAAATACGTTTCTGAGCCATACTTTTGAAAAAAATATATTTAGAGAAAAACCCCCTTTTGTAAATAATGGTATCTTCCAAACAGAATTTTTTACACAATTTTTTTTTGCGATAAATGGAAGTTAATACCTAGCAAGCCCGTAGCCAGGGGGGTTCGTTGGGTGCGAACGAACCCCCCCCCCCTTTTCGTGAAGTGCCCTTTCAACAAAGGCTGGCTAGCCTACACCTTGGGCCTAGCCTAGACCCTATCATTAAAAAAAAAGTCTTACTTTAATACCCAATTGTTAGGCCTACCTAGTAGGCCTAATATAAAAAAATAAATGAAAATAGGGCATTTTCAACAGTTACAACATTATTATTTATTCAGTACAACCGTGTAGGGCTAACCGTTATATTACTATGGATGCAATATTTTATTTTGCAGTATGACCATTTAGGCACCAAAACCATGACTCAGAAATACCGGGATGGTGTCCGGCG
>NW_022719918.1:69422-91487 GCF_011630105.1 Anneissia japonica | reverse complement strand
GGGGGCTATGCTTCCCCGACGGGGGGCTATATCCCCCAGCCCCCTCTGGCGCCACCCCTGCACGCTGACACACGTTACTTGTAAGTTACACAAAAGTCAAAACGTATTTGTAACCTATGAGTAACGTGCTTCGAACTTATATGTAACTTGTAAAAACGAACTTATCTCCAACGTGTATTCACGTATGTAGACGTATTTGACGTGTTGCAGACGACCACAAAACTTACTGAACGTGCTTCTAACAGTTATCGTATAATGGGGTACTGGCGACGTTTAGGGGATTAGGTATATTAAAATGGTGTGATGTCAATACGCTGATGTTGGTACTGCCACAGACCCTGTACTTGCGATGTCTAGTGCGGTTATGATTTGAATCGGAGAGCGGCAGCCTTTTTATAGGCTACGGTACGTCACGTGATCATCGGCGATACGCTGCCGCGTGCTGTGCGTAGGTAGACTCGTGTAAGTTTTCTATAAAGATCAAAATGTTCTATATAAGTTATAAAGTTATTTATACGTCCCAGGGCCGGTGGAACGTTTTTCAAAGTGGGGGGGGGGGCACTTATAAGATAAATGGGAATATGAATCATGCAGATCTGGAATCAAACCTAGGAAGTGAGGATTAACATTTTTCTCAAAAACGAAAGGGGATCCGGGGGGTCCTCCCCCTGGAAAATTTTGATTTCTAGATGGCGGGAAATGACCTTTCTCGACTTTTAAAATAGGTGTCCAATGACTTTGTTCTTCAAAATTCAAGGTTTTCCCCCTCTTGAAAACGGTCACTTTCTCATTCTTATTATAGTAAATTGACCGGTTATGTGTGTGTACATACATAAAAAAAATCAGTAGTTGCATACGTATTCTTTTTTCAACGAATCGATAAGTTCCAAAGAAAAGAGGTGGGGGGGGGGTTCCGGGGGTTCTGCCCGGGAAAATTATTATGATGAATCAATGAACCCAAAGAGAAAAGGGAGGTTCAGGTTCTCCCCGGGGAAATATTGATTTCTAAATGGTGGGAAATGAGCTTTCCCGGCTTCTGAAGTGTCTTTTAATTACTTTTAATTTCTTCAAAAATTCAAGGTTTCCCCCCCTCTTGAAAATGATTCCATGAATCAATGAACCCCAAAGAAAGGTGGATCCGGGTTCACCCGGGAAAATTTAGATTTCTAGAATGCTGGAATTAAGCTTTTCTGACTTCGGAAACGTCATTTAAATGACTTTTTAAGTTCCTCAAAATTCAAGGTTTTCCCCTATTGAAGACGGTCAGGTAAATCTTTCTCAAATTTTATTTTATGTGTGTAAATAAATGAGTAGTTGCATGCGTATTCTTTTTTCCATGAATCGATAAATCCCAAAAAGAAAGGGTGGTCCGGGGGTTCTCCCCCGGGAAAATTTTGATTCCTAGATGGAGGGAAATGAGCTTTCCCGACATTTTAAGTGTGTTTTAATGACATTTATGTTCTTCAAAATTCTAATTCTAAAAAAATGCTTACGGGTCCTGAAAAGGTACCGTAAATCTACAATTCTTTTTTTTTTTTTTTTTTTTTGCCCAAGGGAGGGGTCAAGACCCATTGATTCGAATTGCGAGAAAATTTAACCCGATCGGGGACTGGATAAACATTCTTTTCCCATCCTTCTCCTCCTTCCCTCTTTCTTTTCTTGCATTTCTTTCCGATCATACAAAAATCTCCAGACATAATATATTTTTCGCCAAAAAGTGGGGAGGGGGGGGGCGTGCCCGGCCATGCTTCCAATACGTTATGAATACGCTATAAATGCGCCCAAAGTTGAAAAAAGCATCGATAGTTCAGCGTATGCCAATGTTTTAGAGAAATTTTGATGCGTTTGGTATACGCTGACTAAATCGCCAAGGGGTGACAGGGCAATTAAAAAACTTAAAAGTCATTAAAAGTCACCTCAGAAGTCGGGAAAGCTCATTTCCTGCAATCTAGCGATCAAATTCTTCTTTGGGGTTATCCATTCATTATGGAAAAAAGAATACGTAAGCAACTCCCTTTTTTTTAATGTACGTATATACACACATAAATAGGCCTATTTTAATAAGAATGAGAAAGTTTACATGACCGTTTGCAAGAGGGGGAAAACCTTGAATTTTTAAGACACTTAAAAGTCATTAAAAGACGAGCTCAAATTTACCAGGAATGATCCTTTGGACCTTCTAAACACGAAAAAATATTCTTCACCTCATAGGTCAAAGTTCATAGGTCAAAGGTTCAAAATGTTACTAATGGCAAACGATTATTGTACAAATAATACACCATCACCATGTCACTATAGGCTATGTAGGATTTATATGATAAATATAATAGCCGCTGATTAGATCAAAAGCAAACATTACCCTACAGTGAATCTGAAAACTGTTTCAAACAAAGTACTAATGATGAGAGCGTGGAAAATAGTACCCAACCTAGTAATAATAATATCCCAACATGTGAATTAGGCAACGATCAGCTTAGTATGAGTATAAAATGTTTTTAATTGTAAAGGAATGTTAATTGCATCTTTTAATATTGTAACTTTGCCAGGGAATTTTGACGAGTTTAAAAACTTTATGTTAAATCACCAGATTGATTTAATTGCTCTCGCAGAAACTCGTCTAGACCAATGTATGCCAGATAATGATTTTCAAATAAATGGTTATGATATATTCAGAAATGGTAGAAATAGAAAAGGTGGGGGCGTGGCTATGTATGTCAACATGAATAGAAATTTTACATATAGTTTCGCAAAGATTTAATGGTCAAAGAACTTGAAATTATTGTACTTGAAATTAATAAATATAAACAAAAGCCACCATTGCCATAACATGGTATAGACCTCCAAATTCTACCATTTCTATTTATGATTATATTGAAGACATTTTGGTTAAAATTTAATGTGTTTATAAGAATATTTATTTAATTGGTTATCTAAATTGCGATCAAATTGCAAATCTCCATCGTTACACAAAAAGAATGAATGAAATTGCTAAGAGTTTCTCACTTAAACAGGTAATAAATGATGTAACCCGTGTTACTGAACATACCCAAACACTCATTGACCATATTTACACAACATGTCCGGATAAAGTGACGAAATCGGGTGTTCTTCACTTAGGTTATAGCGATCACTCTCTTGTATATGCAATTATTGGGAAAAACAAAACCAAGAAAACAAATAGTGATCATAAATATAGACATAGTCGTTGTTAGAGACACTTCAATGAAGAACTATTTAAAATGGATTTAAGCTTTATAAATTGGCACGAATTGACATTTATTTCCAATATAGACAACGTCGTAAGTGCATTTGAGAGTAAATTCTTAGAAGTGGCAAGTAAACATGCCCCTATTAAAAGAAAGCGTGTGCGTAAAGAAAACGCATCTTGGCTCACTGAAGATATAATAAAATCTATAAGAGAGAGAGAGACTTTTTAAAAACAAAGGCCTTAAAACAACGATCTAGTAAATTATGGCATGATTATCGTAAAATAAAAAATAAAATAAATAAACAGATTAAAACAAATAAATCTAATGTTTTAAAAAAAGAACTTCTGTCAAAAAATTAAAAAACAATTTGGAAAAACATTAGAAAATTGTACCTGGGAAAAACAAAGAAACTCAAATTAATAGTTTGAAAAACGAAAGTGAGATTCTAACTAATAAAAAAGATATTGTCAATGCAATAAAAACATACTTTGCAACGATAGGGCCAAAATTAGCTAAAAGTATACCCGTAACTAATACTTCCCACGTTAATAAACCTGACGACACAATAAATATTGAAGCTTTTCATTTTAATTTCACAAACGAAGATTATATTCGAAAATTAATATATTCATTATCTGAAAGCAAAGCAGCAGGTTTGGATAAGATTCCTGTTAAGCTTCTTAAAGTAGCTATTGACTATATTGTTTGACCATTAACCTATATTGTAAATATGTCACTTTCAATTGGTATCTTTCCACAATCATGGAAAAGAGCAAGAATTTACCCTTTATACAAAGGTGGTGACCGCAAACTACAGACCAATATCAATTTTGCCAATTTTATCAAAAATTATGGAACGCGTTGTTTTTGATCAAATATATCCATACCTCAATTTTCACTCATTACGGTAATTTATGAAAATCAGTCTGGATTCTGGCCTAAATTCTCTACATCTAGTGCTCTTATCAATATCAATGAAGATTCGATTGATGCAATTGAAAATGGCATGTATGTTGGATTGGTAATGATTGATCTTAAAAAGGCGTTTGATACTGTAAACACGGATATTTTAATTAATAAGCTACATGGTATTGGATTTCATACTAATGTAATTAAATGGTTTGAGAGTTATTTAAGTAAGCGAAATCATATAACATCTATAAACGGCATCTCGTCTGACATGAAAGAAAGCACATGTAGTATTCCACAAGGATCAATCCTAGGACCGATGCTTTTTATTTTATACATAAATGATTTGCCAAATTGTGTAGATAATGTTAAGATTAGCATGTACGCTGACGATACAGCACTTTACTTTGCATCCAAAAGTATACATAATATTACAACAAAAATAAATGCCGACCTCGTTAAAATCGATGATTGGCTTGCCCAAAACAAACTTAGCTTAAATATTACCAAAACAGAATGTATGATCATTGGATCGACTCAAAAACTCAATCAAATATCAAATAATGTAAGCTTCAATATAAAGGGTAAACAAATCATTGCACCTCACTTCGACTATTGTAATATTATATGGGGCCAATGCATTGCATCTCTCAGGCAAAAACTCCAAGTGTTGCAAAATAGAGCAGCAAAAATTATTACAGGTGCAACTATGTATGAATCAAGTTCACAAGCACTCAAAACACTTGGTTGGAAAAATCTTGACGAAAAATTAAAATTTAATGAAGCTGTAACTATGTACAAAATATTAAACAATCAAACGCCATCTTATCTGTCAAGTCGTTTCCTTAAAAAAGAATACAAATACAATATGAGGTCGCAAAATAACATTGATATTTGTGTTCCAAGAACTAATAAACAAAAAAGTTTTAGTTACAGAGGTGCTGCATTGTGGAACTCTTTTGATGAAAAACTGAAAAATTCAAAATATCCCCGCGAGTTTAAAAGAAAATTGAATGATTCCTAATTCGAAGATCTATTGTCCCTTGCCAAATGCCGGAAGAATCATTGAAAGGTTTTTGGAGTTAGCCTGTCCGTTTTATTATTTTTATTATAATTTTTGGTTTTAAAATCAGGTTAAACATTTTTTTTTAAAATTCAATATTTTTTGTGCACGGGTTGGTAATTTGTTGGGCAGGTATATTTCGGGATTATCACATATGACATTGGCAGGGGACAATACATCTTTAAAGCTTTTATGAACTGATGTTAATGTTTGCTCACTTCCGTGTTCGTTCTGAAATTCTGTGTGAGTTACCTTCTTGAATCTTATATCTTGCTGTTTTTTATACTGTTTTGTGAGAATTGTCGTGTCCTCTGATGTTTTATCTTAAATTGAGTAGGGTTTCTATCTGTAATTTTCTGTTGTTATTGTTGTTATTGTTTTGTTGTTTTTAATATTGATATTATTATTAATAATAATACTGATAATATTTATTGTGATGAAATTTAACTTTTATATAATCATTGTTGTTTAATGATTTGTTGTGTTTGTTATTTTTATTATTATTATTAATTTTATTGTTGAACCACGGACTCAAGGTAGAAAAACTTTTTACAATTTCTATTTGATTTTGTATTTTCTATGTTGAATTTCTGGGTTTTTTTTTGCCGTGTATAAATAAAGAGATTATTATTATTATTATTATTATTATTATTATTATTATTATTATTATTATTATTATTATTATTATTATTATTATTATTAATATTATTATTATTATTATTATTATTAGTAGTAGTAGTAGTAGTAGTCCATCGTTTTTTTTTTGCTAAATCCTGTATCCACCCCTGGGGTTGGCCATACTGTTGGAAGATGTATTTTTCACTATTTCTTCGCCCTTCAAGGAAAAGAGTGTCCCCGGGTAGATTTTTGAGTACCGTCACGCGCGAATTAGCGCCCCTATCGAATAACCGCCCCGTTTAACTAAGCGCCACTTTTAATTTGAATAAGCGTCCCTCAATAATATCATAAGATTTTCTTTTTAGCAAGTCAATAATCCAATCAATCCTGGGACTGTGGTTGTTGGCATGATTTCTGAGCTGCAGAGTGGAAACACATTCTTCTTAGGTCAATATCAAAATGAGGATATTTCTCTTGGACGGATGAGAGCTCCAAACCATGGACAGACAGTATATTTCCAACTTTACTCCTTTTACATATTTGTCTATGCCTAGTCCTACTCCTCTTTTTGTTTTCCGACTTTTAGCACATTCTCATCTGAGTTTTCAAGAAAAAATACAATGATCCTGCCATCCCGCTAATCTCAATCGGCCGATGGCCAACAAGCTATAGAACCACTACCTATCACCACTAATTGCATTTTTGGTATTTAGCTGTTATGTATTCACGCATTCTTGTCATGAGCCATGTTCTCTGGACGATTATCTTTTCCGCCCAACCACCATTCGTAATGTCCTTAGGCTATATAATCTTTTTTCATTCGAAAAGTGCCTCTGGAATTTAATAACTTCCCATAAGAACACCTCGATTTTTATCTATTTCCATAAGCGCCCCCTCAATTTCCACTCTGTTTTCATAAGCACCCCGTTTAAATAAGCGCCCCGTTTTAAATAAGCGCCCCTCAGAAAGTGCAAAAAATATTTTAAGAGCGCGGGCGCTTATTCGCGCGAGTACGGTACTTATTTTTGTCATCTTTGCGCCCTCTATAGCTAGCCTTAAATAAAATTTTTTGTTTTTGGTTGCGTTGCGCGAAAATTTAACTCGATTGTGCTTCTGATCTGAATGGTCATGTCAAGTTACAGGTAAGAAAAAGTGTTGTCGATTTATAATGAATTATAAGGTACTTGTATACATTACTACTACATGTCATAGCTAACCTAACAAGTAAGTTAGTAAACACAAGTAGGCCTACTGAACTCTAAAATGGCCTAGGCCTATATATAGCCTAGGATAGGAGGAGGCCTAGCTTGGCACAGAGTCAACAGAGGAGAGGCCCTGTCGTCAGCGTATGTAGGCCTAGCCGTGGGCTTAACTCTTACTAAATTACAACCACTGCTGTTAATAATACATTCCCAGGCTGTATAGTAAAGTACGTGCGGAAATAGGTAAGATAGGCCTATCGTCTGTGCAAAAATTGAAAAATTTGGCATAGGCTTAGGCTAGGTAGGAGCACATTCGTGTGAGAGTGTGTCAGAGTGTGAGGGTGCTTGTCAAAATCCCGAATAGGAAAGTGTGACCATACCCGACAAAAATATTGGGGTCACGGAAGGTGGGGGGAGGGCTTTTCCTGGACTCTGATTTGGTATTACAAAAAACAAACACTTGGACAATGTTCTCCGATAAATTCTGATTCGGAAGATGGAATTCCCACCTTTAAATAACTTAGTGGTTAAATATGTTTAGAAAGTTTCCAATTTTAATAAAATACAAAAAAAAAAAAAAAATAACTCATTCACGTAAAAAACTATAAAAATATCAAAGATTAGTATATATATTAACTTCATGTAATGTTATTTTTCATGAAATTTTATAAGACTCTGTGCCCCGGAGTGTTTAAATACCCTAGGCTAGGTAGAGTCTGAGCCACTCTAGGCTGTGATACGCGCGGTGCATGCATATGGTCACAAATCAAGATAGGCCAACGTGCGTAAAATCAGGAAAAATTATTTTATTAAATTTAGCATTCAACCGATTTTTAAGTAAGCATTCAACCAAATTTTGTCATCTAAATAGTAGATTAGTCACATGAATGTGTTCTTTTCATTGTATTAAGTCAATTGAAGGATACTTTTTTGTGTGCTCTTATAGCTAGCCTAGAAATCCGTCCATGCATTTTTGAAAATAAGGCCCAATTTCCACTCAGATTTTTTGCCAAAAATTAGGCTTTGATAAAGTCTTAATATATAACCAATGCGATATGCAGCAATTACGATTTAGAGCACCTATTTTCCTAGCGATTTTGTAGATATCCACCGATTTTGTAGATATCCACCGCGCAATTTAAAACTTTACACTGTGGATATTTTCCCCATGCAGTCCTTATTTATTGTGAAGTCTTTACACTGATTTGCATGCATGCCATCCATTTCTGCTGCGAACCAGTTTGGCTGCAATATATATCACATCAGAAAATCAGAGAATTACAGTAGGTGTGTTTTGTTTGTCTTATTAAAATATAGACTACTGTACTTTACAAATAAATAAGCTATATGATACCAGTTACCATTGAAAATTTTATAGTTTGTTAAACTTGGAATTACGCTTGTTTCTTGTATGTTATTTCTGGCCTAGGCTACCCTTGGCAAATTGACTTAAATAGATATGTTTTTTGCATAACTCACACTCTTTTTAATTTTAAGTCAATACCAATATTAATTGTATTATAAGGCCATGTAAAATAAAACAATTGGTTAGCATCCTTATTTTATCAATTTTCATGGTAGGGAGGGAGGTTTTTTTTTTTTTTTTGCATTGAACATGAAAAAAGAGTTTCGCAAGGAAAAACAGCAAAAAAAGGAGAATAACAGCGTCATAATGCAATTATCTCTATGTATTATCATGCACAATTCACTCCTCAAGACAACAGGCATCATGGATATCATATGTGGCTACAGTATAGGCCTATAGAACAACAGTAGAGCATAAAACTGCAAGTGGACTGGCTAGTGTGCGGACGGGTGGTAAACAAGCCTATATTAAATTGAGTTTGTGAGTGTATTGTAAAAAAAAAAAAAATCGGGTTGGTGGCCTTTTTGATGGAAGGGGCGGGATGCTAAAAAATTATCAGTTTTTATAATATTTATTAGTCATTCAATTATTTGAATTGACTGAAAATTCAATACAAACTGTGTTTCATACATTGCGGCTAAACTTGTTCACAGCCGAAATGGTCTTAACCATTTGCATGAGAGAACATCAAAACCTCAAATTTGTGTGGCAAATTGCCACTGGCAAGTAGGTGCAGGCCAAGGAAAATTTGGAGAATTGTAAATACAGTATTGCAGGCCTATATGTAGGCCTAGATCTGAGACATAAGCAAAAGCCCAGTTTTACGCAAAATTTGCGTGGAAATCAAATTATTTTTTAAATGCGTGGGGAGATGCCTATGCCTATAGTTTTTTTGAGTGGGGATATAAATATTCTCCCTATAGCAAGGCCAGAGTGTAAAAATAGGGAACAACATATATTCCCTATCACTCTGGCCTGGCTAGCTAGGGGCTCACAAAAAGTTATATCCTTCACTCGGCTTCAAATCAAATCTCAATCTCAATCTCTATCATATTATTGTTCAGGAGAACATAGAAATTTGTTTTGATCTGTGGTAAAAACACATTCCAAAAGGCAGAACAAACACAAACAAAGAAACAAAGTGTAAAAGTATGGAACATTTACCTACAATTTAGAGCCCTAATTGCTCTAGGAAAGAAACTATTCCTGAATCTAGCCTTAGTGGCTTTCAATGAACGAAAACTTCGACCACTGCGCATCAATTGGAATAGGTTTGAGGCAGGATGAGTTTGGTCGCCCATAATAGCCTCTGCCTTTATAAGAAGCCGATCATGGAAAATGGTTTCCAGAGGCATTTGTTCCAAACCAATGATATGCGTTGCAGTCCTGACGATTCTGTTAAGGGCATATAAATAGAAGTACACTTTCAAAAATCTAGTTGGTATGCCATCGAAAATAATAAGATTTTGAGTATCATGCGTAAAGATAAGTGTTACTTGTAGTGAGTCGAGTGGTCAAGTGGTAAGGCAGGGGTGCCGCTAGCTACAGCCCAACACCGGCGCTGGTTCCAGCCGCTGCTCACCCAATGGTTCAGTTGGTAGAACCAAGTCTTCTCAGATAAGGACTTTAAATGGAGGTCTAGTGTATACATCTGGCTTGTGTGCACTTTAAAGAACCCTTTGAATCTTTCAGAAGTGTAGGGGATTACCCCGATCATATGTTCATTTCAGCCCCTGTCGTTGTGGAATGATATGAACGTGTACCTACCATGAAGAACCTCTTTACAGGTGCTAGGTAGTCACAGACCACACCCATACACAATTTAGCACAACAACCCAGCAAGTTATGGGTTATTCTCCTACCTTTACCTTTACTTCCATAATGGCCCATTGTCAATGGCACTACATTGTGATAATATATCATATGATATAAATAATGTCACAAATACAACATAAAAAGAAAATAAACTAATTCATTCACACTTCCAATTTTCTAAACACAAAGAAAACCGGGGTGGATCCAGAGATGTTCGGAAGGGGGCCCCCGGAAAGAGGCCGATTTAGAGATAACCCTGGGGGTCCGAGCATGCCCCATGCGAAATCATGTTTTCTAGAAGCCCGAAAATATCCTCTGAGGCGTTTTGGGCGATCAATAGTTCTTTTTTCTTTATTTAAAAAAAATTACTTTACTTTCAAAAAGGGGCGGGGGCCAAGGCCGGTACCAGCTCGGCCCCTCTAAGTCCACCCAGGAAAATACATTGAATTAAATAACATTTAAGTCCTCACTTAAAAATGTAAACAGCATTCTAGCTATGTTCCGACGATCACTACTATCCGATGCAAGTTAATGAGAAATCTAGTCGCATCAAAGTTTATTGTATGTCTACGCAAGAGTAAAGTTGAAGTTTAAAGTTATTTCTATTGATCTCATGATGATGTTTCAATAAAACAAATACGACAAAACAAAAATTACATTAGGCTGGCTCAATTCAATGGCAAGAGCCTGCAAAACTGCAAATTATGTCGTTTTTTTATGACCATGTATCTGCTGAACAGTGTCTGCTGGAGGCCTATCCAAATTTTCTGTCGATTTACAAAAAGGGCCATTCTATCCACATTCTGTATCAAGTTTTACATTTGTTTGAATTTTACATGGACATGATGACATATCGCATGGGCATGATGAAGTCATACAGTTTTTACATTTGAGCATGATGATGTCATATCACATCCATATTTAGGTATGATGATGTCATATCGTATTCATATTGAGCAAGGTAAAAGTTATTCTTTGAAAATTAAACTAGTTTTTTAATTACTTTCTCAGGTTTATAATTTGCGCATAATTATCTTTTATCTACAACATTTTGAAACCAGATTATATCATTTGATCAATATTATGAGCAAATCACTTGCATTTTTCATATAAACTTTGATACTGTAGGCCTACTGTGAATATAGCTTTATCATTTCAATTTTTTTATATTTTTTAATAGATGCTTTTTTTGCTCCTGTTTGGTAGCTTCTATAGAACACAGATACAGTAATTGATTTCATGTATTTTACGTTAAATTAGCGGAGAAACTTTATACAGCAATTTATTTATTTTTTTGTTTATCCTGTCTCTGATTATTGGCCTGTTTGTAATTTTTGTTTGCATTGTTATTAAAAAATTAAATGAATTGAATGAAATTAAACACTGTCCGCACCATCAAATTCCCCTTTCACACTGCAAGCAAAACTCAGGATGCAACCTAGGATTTAGAAACTCCAGAGGTGTGGTTGGTGTATACGTCAACAAAAAAAAATCCACCTGGGTTGCCAAATATTCCGGGATCGACGGTGTAAACAGCACCAAATATGATTTCGGAATTAGGACTTACCTCGCCGCAGCTGTGGTCAGGTAGTCCTAAACTTTGCTAACAGGCCAAGGCACTTTTCAAATTATACCCTTTGTGCTCCGATATAGACTTAGATATCAAAACTGCTGATTTAATTTGCAGAAAAAAATAATCTGCAGATACATTGCTTCAATATTGACAATAATTGTGGCTTCGTCACGACGAGGAACTCAAGTCTAGACAGGACGTAAGTCTGACTGGATGCAACATTCCATCTTTTCACCTCATGAAAATATTCTCATCTTTCTCATAAATATTCATTGTTTCATTAGTGTTTCATCGTTTTCAATAATTTTTTTTAAGTGCTGCTCTCGATTAAGCACGCTTATTCGAGAGTATATAATATTACCCTGTGTGTAATGAAACAGGGTTTTAAATTCAATGTATACAGTATTAAAATAAATAAAAAAACACAATGAAGACACAATCATTTCTTATAAACGTTTGTTTACGATGATAAGACCAATGATAGGCCTACTGAACTACGGGAAAATGTGAGATAGTTAGCATGGAAACGGACAAGGAAAGCGCCACGCCAATACTTTTTTTATTAATGCCGCTCTTGAATAAGCGCCGCTCTTTAATAAGCGCCGCTCTTTAATAAGTGCTTCACTGAAGCCGCCAAAAATTGCATACGTGCGCGGCGCTTATTTGAGCATTTACCGTATTAGAGCAAATAAATTGGACACCAAAATAATTTCAATATACCAAAGTGTACAGAGATGGCAATTTCATTTTTTTTTCAATAAAAAGCAACATTGTTTGTAGTTAGTACAATAAGGTATCAGAACTACATTGTTTATATTTTGCAGATGGTACAGAGAAACACGCATGGTTTGGTAACCCAAATCTTTATTACCAAAAAGTAATGCAATAGCATATATAAAGGAAAACAAAAGAAAGATTTGAAATGACAATAAACCACTTAATTACTTTAAAAGGAAAAATAATATGATAACTGATGATAGTGATACCATCAACATAGTGGTAAAACAAGCTGTGTAGCTTTTAAGGGCACTACATTGTGATAATATATAGATGTGTATAAGAGACAGGTACAGAGAAACACGCATGGTTTGGTAACCCAAATCTTTATTACCAAAAAGTAATGCAATAGCATATATAAAGGAAAACAAAAGAAAGATTTGAAATGACAATAAACCACTTAATTACTTTAAAAGGAAAAATAATATGATAACTGATGATAGTGATACCATCAACATAGTGGTAAAACAAGCTGTGTAGCTTTTAAGGGCACTACATTGTGATAATATATAGATGTGTATAAGAGACAGGTACAGAGAAACACGCATGGTTTGGTAACCCAAATCTTTATTACCAAAAAGTAATGCAATAGCATATATAAAGGAAAACAAAAGAAAGATTTGAAATGACAATAAACCACTTAATTACTTTAAAAGGAAAAATAATATGAATAACTGATGATAGTGATACCATCAACATAGTGGTAAAAACAAGCTGTGTAGCTTTTAAGGGCACTACATTGTGATAATATATAGATGTGTATAAGAGACAGGTACAGAGAAACACGCATGGTTTGGTAACCCAAATCTTTATTACCAAAAAGTAATGCAATAGCATATATAAAGGAAAACAAAAGAAAGATTTGAAATGACAATAAACCACTTAATTACTTTAAAAGGAAAAATAATATGAATAACTGATGATAGTGATACCATCAACATAGTGGTAAAAACAAGCTGTGTAGCTTTTAAGGGCACTACATTGTGATAATATATAGATGTGTATAAGAGACAGGTACAGAGAAACACGCATGGTTTGGTAACCCAAATCTTTATTACCAAAAAGTAATGCAATAGCATATATAAAGGAAAACAAAAGAAAGATTTGAAATGACAATAAACCACTTAATTACTTTAAAAGGAAAAATAATATGAATAACTGATGATAGTGATACCACCAGTTCGGCTGCAATATATATCACATCAGAAAATCAGAGAATTATAGTAGGTGTGTTTTGTTTGTCTTATTAAATAAGAATAAAATACTGTACTTTACAAATAAATAAGCTATATGATACCAGTTACCATTGAGAATATTATAGTTTGTTAAACTTGGAATTACGCTTGTTTCTTGTATGTTATTTCTGGCCCAGGCTACCCTTGGCAAATTGACTTAAATAGATATGTTTTTTGCATAACTCACACTCTTTTTAATTTTAAGTCAATACCAATATTTATTGTATTATTAAATTATCAGTTTTTAGGATATTTATTAGTCATTCAATTATTTGAATTGACTGAAAATTCAATACAAAAACTGTGTTTCATACATCGCGGCCAAACTTGTTCGCAGCCGAAATGGTCTTAACCATTTGCATGGGGGAACATCAAAACCTCAAATTTGTGTGGCAAATTGCCACTGGCAAGTAGGTGCAAGCCAAGGAAAATTTGGAGAATTTTAACTACAGTACTGCAGGGCTATATGTAGGCCTAGATCTGAGACATAAGCAGAAGCCCAGTTTTACACAAAATTTGCGTGGAGATCAAAATATTTTTTAAATGCGTGGGCAGATGCCTATGCCTATAGTTTTTTTGAGTGGGGATATAAATATTCTCCCTATAGCAAGGCCAGAGTGTAAAAATAGGGAACAACATATATTCCCTACCACTCTGGCCTGGCTAGCTAGGTGCTCACAAAAAGTTATATCCTTCACTCGGCTTCAAATAGAAGTACACTTTCAAAAATCTAGTTGGTATGCCATTGAAAATAATAAGATTTTGAGTATCATGCGTAAAGATAAGTGTTACTTTTAGTGAGTCGAGTGGCCAAGCGGTAAGGCAGGGGTGCCGCTAGCTACAGCCTAACACCGGCGTTGGTTCCAGCCGCTGCTCACCCAATGGTTCTGTTGGTAGAACCAAGTCTTCTCGGATAAGGACTTTAAATGGAGGTCTAGTGTATACATCTGGCTTGTGTGCACTTTAAAGAACCCTTTGAATCTTTCAGAAGTGTAGGGGATTACCCCGATCATATGTTCATTTCAGCCCCTGTCGTTGTGGAATGATATTAACGTGTACCTACCATGAAGGACCTCTTTACAGGTGCTAGGTAGTCACAGTCCACACCCATACACAATTTAGCACAACAACCCAGCAAGTACAGTATGGGTTATTCTCCTACCTTTACCTTTACTTCCATAATGGCCCATTGTCAATACATGAAATTTTATTTTTATTCAGCAGTATGTATCTCAAAATTGACAAAACTGCAAATTATGAAGTTTTTTATGACCATGTATCTGCTGAACAGTGTCTGCTGGAGGCCTATCCAAATTTTCTGTCGATTTACAAAAAGGGCCATTCTATCCACATTCTGTATCAAGTTTTACATTTGTTTGAATTTTACATGGACATGATGACACATCGCATGGGCATGATGAAGTCATATACAGTTTTTACATTTGAGCATGATGATGTCATATCACATCCATATTTAGGTATGATGATGTCATATCGTATTCATATTGAGCAAGGTAAAAGTTATTCTTTGAAAATTAAACTAGTTTTTTAATTACTTTCTCAGGTTTATAATTTGTGCTTAATTATCTTTTATCTACAACATTTTGAAACCAGATTATATCATTTGATCAATATTATGAGCAAATCACTTGCATTTTTCATGTAAACTTTGATGCTGTAGGCCTACTGTGAATATAGCTTTATCATTTCAATTTTTTTATATTTTTTAATAGATGCTTTTTTTGCTCCTGTTTGGTAGCTTCTATAGAACACAGATACAGTAATTGATTTCATGTATTTTACGTTAAATTAGCGGAGAAACTTTATACAGCAATTTATTTATTTTTTTGTTTATCCTGTCTCTGATTATTGGCCTGTTTGTAATTTTTGTTTGCATTGTTATTAAAAAATTAAATGAATTGAATGAAATTAAACACTGTCCGCACCATCAAATTCCCCTTTCACACTGCAAGCAAAACTCAGGATGCAACCTAGGATTTAGAAACTCCAGAGGTGTGGTTAGATATCAAAACTGCTGATTTAATTTGCAGAAAAAAATAATCTGCAGATACATTGCTTCAATATTGACAATAATTGTGGCTTCGTCACGACGAGGAACTCAAGTCTAGACAGGACGTAAGTCTGACTGGATGCAACATTCCATCTTTTCACCTCATGAAAATATTCTCATCTTTCTCATAAATATTCATTGTTTCATTAGTGTTTCATCGTTTTCAATAATTTTTTTAAAGTGCTGCTCTCGATTAAGCACGCTTATTCGAGAGTATATAATATTACCCTGTGTGTAATGAAACAGGGTTTTAAATTCAATGTATACAGTATTAAAATAAATAAAAAACACAATGAAGACACAATCATTTCTTATAAACGTTTGTTTACGATGATAAGACCAATGATAGGCCTACTGAACTACGGGAAAATGTGAGATAGCATGGAAACGGACAAGGAAAGCGCCACGCCAATACTTTTTTTATTAATGCCGCTCTTGAATAAGCGCTGCTCTTGAATAAGCGCCGCTCTTTAATAAGCGCCGCTTTTTAATAAGTGCTGCACTGAAGCCGCCAAAAATTGCATACGTGCGCGGCGCTTATTTGAGCATTTACCGTATTAGAGCAAATAAATTGGACACCAAAATAATTTCAATATACCAAAGTGTACAGAGATGGCAATTTCATTTTTTTTTTCAATAAAAAGCAACATTGTTTGTAGTTAGTACAATAAGGTATCAGAACTACATTGTTTATATTTTGCAGATGGTACAGAGAAACACGCATGGTTTGGTAACCCAAAACTTTATTACCAAAAAGTAATGCAATAGCATATATAAAGGAAAACAAAAGAAAGATTTGAAATGACAATAAACCACTTAATTACTTTAAAAGGAAAAATAATATGATAACTGATGATAGTGATACCATCAACATAGTGGTAAAACAAGCTGTGTAGCTTTTAAGGGCACTACATTGTGATAATATATCATATGATATAAATAATGTCACAAATACAACATAAAAAGAAAATAAACTAATTCATTCACACTTCCAATTTTCTAAACACAAAGAAAACCGGGGTGGATCCAGAGATGTTCGGAAGGGGGCCCCCGGAAAGAGGCCGATTTAGAGATAACCCTGGGGGTCCGAGCATGCCCCATGCGAAATCATGTTTTCTAGAAGCCCGAAAATATCCTCTGAGGCGTTTTGGGCGATCAATAGTTCTTTTTTCTTTATTTAAAAAAAATTACTTTACTTTCAAAAAGTAAAAGCTGTAATCTCGGAATCATGTACGTACAGTATCTCACCGGTGTTCACTGTATCTTGTTCAGCCGTTCTTTAAACACAGCAAACAAGTACCAATTTATATGAAGTTTACAACAAACAGTAATAATAGAAATTTATCCTGTAATGTTTTATTTGAATTCCTTTTGACAATTATAAAGTTAAAAACAACTCAAAAAGGTAATTGTTTCACGAAAAGGTAAGATAAAAAAAAAATATCAAAATATTAAATCAAAATACATATTGTTACATTTGATAACATTGTTCAGTAAACAATTACTCAACGCAAACCTAAATCATAAGCTATGATAGTAGGCCCTATCATTACAACTTAAAAGTGAAGAATCTATGATTGAATAATAATTGAGCTTCGAGGCTTCAATTTATATTCTAATACTAAGCAAAATGCAAACTGTTAAACTATTAAATGCACTTAAAACAATGTAACAATCAAATAATTAATACAAAATATTTTAGCATGACTTTAAGTCAACTTTTAAATTAAACGTTAACTTAAATTTAAAAATAAAGTATTTTTGTTGCTTTCAAATACTACCACAGTCAAATCAGTAGTTACAGTACAGATACAGATTAATTTTATTGTCCAATAATTTTTGGAAATTACATTGCTCACTTGCTGTATAATTCATTATCTTCTTGAAAACTTTAAATTATACTACAAAGATTTAGACATAAATGAATGAATCCAAACTTTTAGAGACTGGATTTGGACGTAAACTCAAATACATGTGTAAAATCATAATAGCCTTGAGGCTGATTCTGACGGTCGTTCGGACTAGTAAAATTAGAACCAGGAAAACCAGTACCGGTAACTTGCATAATATCTTTCCTTCATCCAAGGCCAGTCACAAGAATTTCAACAATATTTTACTTGTTACTGTATAAAACTATCCATAATCTAGCCTCTGTAACTTGATTTAGACAGTGGTGGTATACCGGTACATACAGAATGAAGTACAATAAAATGAATGAATGAGTGGGCTTAATCACTATAAAGGCCTGTTTATACTAGCAACGATAAAGATAATGATAAAAAGATAATTTAAGGCAATTGTTCATGAAAATAACAAAAATAAGTTTTTACGCTACAGGTATGACAATTAGATAACGATTTATCAGTTATACAATAACAAAATATTTTGACAAATCAAATCAGATGATGTCGTAATCATAGAAAAACATGGCGGTATTATTGAGAAGGAGATCACTCGAAAAAGCCACATGCATGCAGCGCTATGAAGATGAGCCAGGAACAAAGCTGTCGCAGCACGTGAAGAACGTTTGCACGATGCCTTTGAAGTCTGATGTGTTCCCCGTCAGAAATGCTCAGCAGGCTTTAGCTTACCAAAAAATTGAACATAGCGAGATGGAGAGCACCTTCTTTTCTCAATGCGCACTACATACAGTTAATCACTATGGCTGCGCAATCGTTTCCATTTTGAAGCTGATACATTTATCTCTCATGAAATATCAAACATAATATTTTCCACAAAAAGAGTTTCAAATTTAATGAAACATTTACATGAGCTTTGAAAGTATAGTATATTTCAACTTCAATTTCCATAAATTGGATAAAATTCGATAATTCAAATTTTAACAGATATTAACTAATAAATGATTGAAGATTATAATAAACTAAGTCATTTTAGGGTTAACGAGGGTAAACTATTCGAAAAATCAATCCAAAGTCAGAGTGATTTTCAGTTTTATGCTGCCTTAGCATTTTAGTCAAACCAGTCATTTTTTAGACAAAATTATAATGAACACAGAAATAATTGTAACAGAAATATTTTGTGAAATCTGTTCATAAAATACACATAATAACATACTAAAAGTCCGAAAAAATCCAATCAGGGGAACATTGTTAATTTTAAAGATATTTCATAAGTTAAAATCAAATGGTTTATCCCACAACTGCTGTGTTGAAGCATATAAAAGCATGTCGTTGCCAAGCTGTTGCTAACGAAAAAATGTTAATTACAAGGTAATACGCCCGCGTGGGAACACATTGGTTTTCCGCGTCAAAGGGAACTGTTGCCGAGTGATCTTCTCAATAATACCTCCATGGTAGTAGCAACGATTTTTTTCATGATTACGACGTCATCTGATTTGATTTTGTCCAAATATTTTGTTATCCCAGGGATGTAGTTGTAGTGGGCGGGGCCACCCTGCCTTGAAGTTTTCCACCCAGTTTAAAGCTAATTTCTTGGCCTTCCACCCACCCTTATTAATCCATTTTTCCATCCTTAAAATTCACTTCTATTATCTAGAGTTTACCAATGTTATTGCACGCATCCACCCTCAAAATATCTATCCCCACTCTTAGTTTTCATTAGCTACGACCCTGTTATCCTATACACGATAATCATTATCAGAATCGTACTAGTTTATAAAAACTTCTCCCATTTCTTTTATTTTCTATATGAACAATTGCTTTTTAGCTTTTTATGGTTATTGTTATTGTTGCAAGTATAAGCAGTCCTAAAGGAGTCCGTAAAACTCCCTCATCTAGTTTAACATAAATATAGTACTTTACAATATACAGGTATATTATAGTCAGGTTTTGTGTATACTTATAGGAAATAGCAGCAGAAGGCTAGGCCAATTAATAGCCACCTCGATTTTAACTGAACTGATTTTAATCTAACTTTATATTACTGTAGTTACTACCTTATATTGCTCTCCTCTATGATAATGATGATGTTGCTGTTGATTAGCTTCATATTTTATAGTTTTGAAAGCAGTATCCTACTAATGACAAACCTCAAGTCAATGTCTGCCAAGTGTCTGGGAAAAGATGGCTATTTGTACCAATGACCAGTAGTACTAGTATATAATCAAACAAAATTTACAAAATAGTAGAAAGTAATGTATTTGGCATTTTAATCGTATAAAACAGCTAATTCTTTAAATACTCGCATAATGAAAATTATTGACACAGTAGGATACATGTAAGCATATTAATGAAAATAATTGGGAATTAACTCCCAAAAGAGGTTTTGAATGTATCCTAAATGATGTTGTGGAACCAAATAATATAAAGCGATAATAGTAATAGAACAAATATATTTTACTGATCTTTTTGAAAAATACAAAAAAAAATGTATTAATATCTTATAGTTGATGATTCCATAAATCAAAAAACATAATATTAGCAACAATACAATAAACATAATATTGATATTGAAGATGATATAATAATATGCTTGCAAGAAATATTGAACTGTTAATTTCAAATTAAAAAAAAAATATAAGGCATTGAGAATTGAAACATAACTAATATAACCTGTTTTTACTGTTGCAGACGGCCCACTCTCCCCACCAAATAAACCAATACATAGAAATAAAATAGGTAGGATTAACTGTTGGGCTGGAAATAGTATGAAAATATGAGAAGCAGATATGACTGTAGTTATTTGCAATAAGAACGAAGCCACATTAATCACTGTCATCTTCGTAGGATATAATAGAATTGCAGCAGCCAAGACAGTGATCCCAAAAAGTATAGAACTTGTTGTAAATACAAACATTTCCTGGTATACATAATTTATCGGTAACATAATTGTCATAATCATCAGTATAAAACAGCCAACTTTCAAAGCAATTTCTGGGGAAAAAACACAATAAATGTAAGTGCAACCGTAAGCATACTAGCAATTAAAGGGGCGAATCCAGGATTTGAAGGAAGGGGGGTTTAAAATGTTTTCCAAAACAACCCCCCCCCCCAAAAGAAAGGGGGTTGGGGAGTCCTCCCCAAGGAAAATTTTGATTCCTAGATGGACGGAAATGAGCTTTCCCGACTTCTGAGGTGTCTTTTAAAGTTCTTCTAGGCCTATTTGAGAAAAAAAAATCAAAAGCCATTATATTCCAATATAATAGTTGGATAGGCCTACATATTCTTTTTTCCATTAATCGATGAACCGATAGGCATGAATAACTCATTTTTGTACGACATCGAACCAAAAAGAGACTTCTGAGGTCTCTTTTAATGACTTTTTATTTTTTCAAAATTCAAGGTTTCCCCCCTCTTAAGAAAAAGTCAGGTGATTTTGTCTCATTCTTAGGACTATACTATAGAGAAAAAAAGCCAAAAAAGCAAAGACGTAGACAATATATTATATTCCAACAATATTGAGTAGTTGGATACATAGTCTTTCTTTCATGGATCGATAAACTGATAGGCCTGAAGAACGCATTTTGTACATTAATTATTACGTGTTCAAAGCAAAAACAATGTTATTAATTTTATTTAATTGAAGACTAGCCATGGGCTCAGCCTAGTTTGTCAGATCTGCCAACATATGGATGCCTATTTAGATTTATAGTATGCCTTTTTCAGCCAGGACCCTGTAGTATTTTGTTAAGTTTTTTCATGGGGGGGGGGGGGAGTTTGTCCAAACCCCTTAAACCCCCTGGATCTACCACTGATTTACAGAAACTCCCATTATTCAGTGTTTTTTTTTTTTTTTTTTTTTTTTTACACTAATTTATATTTTATGTATATTTATTTCTTTCTGCTTGATACATATTATTATTACCTTGGGCACTGTATACAAAGTGGATCCAATAAATTGAATTACGTCTAGAGCCTTGTTTCATGGGCAGCGACCCGACAGTAATTTTTTGCGCCCGCGAAAATAAATTAAAAACCCTATACGGTATGTGTCGTCTGCCAAACATCTTTGGGGGTTATGTACTGTAAAATTTAGTTTAAGAATACCTATTTTAAGGGGAAAAAAATCATGTTTCAGCAAAAAAAAAAAACATTGATTTGAATTTCATTTTGTTTACAGTTTACTAAACTAATGGGCTGTGATTAGAAATATTATGGTATTTCCATGATTTCCATTCTATTCTGTATTCATATACGCCCTTTCGAATAATCGTCCCTCAAAAAGCGAAAAAAAAAACACCCAGGCACTTACTTAGGCAAGTACAGTACATGAAGTTAATTGCCTAATAGTCCAACCACCATATGTAC
>NW_022719918.1:63961-69256 GCF_011630105.1 Anneissia japonica | reverse complement strand
ATCTTGAGATGGTAGGCGATGCGACAGTGTTATGCGATGGTTTTTAAAATGGTCCTTGTTGAATTTTCGTGTATTTTCTATTTTTTAGGAAGAAACACGTTATTGGTTAAAACAAAATTTAAAAAAAATAAAAAAATTTCCTACCGAAATACCCATTTTTTTTTTTCTCAAAACGTGGCCAACACAAGAAATTTTTTTTTGCCTAATATGAAAATCAGCATTTTCTTAAAATATGAAATTTTTCCACGAATTAAGGCTTTAGAGTAAAGGTAGGTTAACTCCGAATTCCGTTCGTAGAACGTTTTTTTATGCGCGTATTAGTGCGTGCCTCTATTCTTTACCATTAATTCGACTTTCTTTTGTTTCGTTAGCCATACGAACTGAATTCGGATTCGGTGTGAATGCAGCTTTGCTACGTTTTCGAACCAATGGCATCGGATCTTCATCAGGCAATGCAACTAGCTAAATGCTAACTGTCTTCCCTGTCATTAAGTGATGTTTGACAATTTGCGTCAGCAATGTTTACCAGTTGGATGTTCCCAGAGCCCCAGGCCCTCCAAGATGGAGAAGATTGTTGTATATATGGGAGAGTTGATAGGCTCCATCGTCTCTATTCATGTTTTTTCTCTTCCTCCTAAATCCAAATGGCTTCCCATGTCTTTCTTTCTTTGTAGCCATGACTGTTCTGTTTTGAACTACTTTATCCCTATTCCATTTTGATGTGTGGTTATGTTGTAACATGTGTGATCTGTGATGGCTGGCTAGTTAATGTCTGATGATGTAGACTAAATGTTTCTGACAAGTGTTTGTTTACCGTAAGCACCGCTCTTGAATTTTCGAGAGCGGCGCACCAAATATGATTTTTTTCGCTAAGCGCCGCTCTCAATTAAGTGCCGCTGCGCTTAATCAAGAGTATATATTACCCTGTGTGTAATGAAAAACTTTGAGAAACAGGGTTTTAAATACAAGGTATTCAGTGTTTAAATGAAGATATAACACAATGAAGACACAAGCATTTCTTTATAAACGTCTATTTACGATGATATGGCCTACTGAAGTACGGGAATACGTGAGATAGGTATCATGGGAAGGAGCATGGGAAGTGCCAAGCCAATATATTTTTTTATAAGTGCCGCTCTCGAATAACCGCCACGGTACATCTTTCTTTTGTTCTACTACGTCTCACGCTAAATGGTCTAGACTCGTTTCACCAATATAAACCAAGTCACAATTAAGTCATCCTACATCATAGGTTGTTCCACAAACTTCATCTCTGCCATAACTTATTTTTCTGGTGGACAACCAAATTTCTTTTTTTTTTTTTGTAATGGTGTATAGTATGTGACTATACTATGTGGATGGTTCAAAACGTAGAAAAATAAGTTAACGTTTTGGTTTTCAAATCGCTATAGCTTAAATTAATTTTCATTTTTTCTTACCTATGTTTTCCAGCTTTCCGAGCAAAGATTTGTATTCATTTTCATCGATGTATGTCTTCCATTCATCTAAGAACTGCTGATATTCCTCTTGGGCTAATATTTGTGCTAAATCTTTTATTAGCTTTCCACTAGAATATATTTCCCATAGATGCACCAAAGCATTAGAATTATTTGGTGATAGATAAAATATTATTGATCCTGTTACAGCATCATTCATCTCCAAAGAATGACACTTATAATACTTGTTAAGGTTCTTTAGTATTTCACAAAATTCTGGCATGTCCTTCAAAGACACATTGTCTTTGCTTTCAAAAAGTTCTTTTAGCAACTCAAGAGCATTCCTTCTATTTAGTTGACCTTTAGAATCAGAATATTCTCTTTTAGGGTTGTACATTAATTTTACTTCAAGATCTTAAAATAAAAGATAAAATGATATATAAATCTTCGCTGTGTAAATCAAATAACTAATAAACAATCCACATACAATCTACTTAAAGTAGTCAGTCATCTGTATGTAGAATAAAAATGAAAATTATGAATTACTGTATGACATGCGCTCTTTAGAGTTGTTTTGAGTATACAGTAACTTCTACATTATCTTAAATCATGGAGGTATAAACAAAATTATACCTGATCTCCATGGTTAAATGAATGATGAAGCATTAGAGCATTAATACCATTTTTCATTTTCTGTAGTGGGGTCAGGGAAGCAGATCCTGAATAAAGTGAGGACAGTAATTCCAAAATGTCTTCACTCCATTGGATTAGTACACCTTCCACAGCTATTGCGATGAAAGGAAGATTCATTAATGAATGAATCTCTTTATTTACTGTCTATAAATACCTGAAAGCAATATAATATAATAATAATTATTATTTTCTCAAACACGGGAGGAGGGGTAAGCCAAGAAGGAACACTAACTAAGTGCTCACTAATCAGCTTTTTTTTACAAACTTTAATGCAAAGTCTTTATTACTGGTTGAGGGGTTTATGATTGAATTGAATTTGAATACCTTCCAGGGATGGATCCAGAGATGTCTGAAAGGGGGAGCTGAAAATGGAGGCCATCGATAATCAACACTAACCTGATTTTTGTTTTCTAAACTTGCCACTGATGCGTTTTGGTTTCTTTCCTTTTTTTTTCTTTTTCAAATAGGAGGGCTGGAGGCAGCTCGGCCCCGCCCTAAATTCAACCCCACCCTCTGTTAAAGCATCCACAGCCTGTCGGAGTTTAAAGGTTTTCAATTTTCGAATGAAGGCTTTCATTTTTCCATACATTATCTTTCTGTGCTCCAGATCCATAATTAAACTCCATGTGTCTGCATATTCCTTTGCTGGTGTGTTATACAATCCACTGATCTTTTTTAAATCTTTCTTGTTCAGTACCATTCCAAACTTCATAACTTTTAGTCTGTGAGGTTTGAATTTTGAGATTATTACATCTTTAAATTCTTGAGATGCTGGCAGTACATGTTTGATCATTCCTCGCAAGCCATATTGCTGTGTTATGTTTATGGTATCATAGAGAAGATTGAAATCATTTGCGGCCAGGTTTCCAGAACTAGTCAACAAATCCATTATTTCTCTTACTGTGGTAGCATTATTCAACTCATACTTGTTTCTAACCAGATCTCTGTACAAAACTTTCAGCATATTTGTGTATCCAAGCTTTTCATACCATTCCGAAATAATTTCCAACAGCTCTATGAAGTGATCATCAGTGATTTCTATCAAATTAACAAAATAGAGATCCCGAAGGTGTCCATAATTGGGGTTTCACTGTATATCAAAGTACTGTAGTGTCTCGTAAAAACAATATGATATTATTTGATAAGCATTCTTATTACAGAAAATAATTATCTAAAGCAGCTTTTCAAAGATTTGTTGATTTCCATCATTTTAATCTGACTGTTAGTTCTAACAATGGTTGCTAGCACATTGTCATGTTTTGATTCCAAAATACCCACTAATCTAGCTTAGCATTAAAGCCTAAATGCCCCTCAATAGTAGATAGACAAATAAGGAGCCGAGGATGTGAATGAGTGACACAACACTGTAATGTTTCTAAAACAAGTATTTCTGTGTTTATTGAAACATAAACACTATTCAACAAACGGCGGTTTGACTGACATTATGGTACATTGCCGGTTCAAATTTAAAGACAATAGCCAAATTTTATCAAATTATTTTATTTAAAAATGTTTTGTTTCGATGTTTACATGGCAATTTTCTGATTTTTAAAGTATATAATTTTAACACATAAGATTTTCTGTATAATTTTTTTAGACCCAGATGCGATCCGACGACCCTAAAAAATTCACTCATGGCCCATGGGTTGCCGACTTTAGAATTAGGTTGTAGGTAAAAGTGGCCATGGAAAAAATGGCACCAGTAAAAATGGTCCTAAATGACAGGTAGGTAAAAATGGCCCCAATGATAAAATTCTGTATTAAAACTTTTTTTAAATCTTCCAATTATTTAAATAGTGCAAAATAACAAAACTTGAATAAATCAACATAAATCATTATATGCATTTCTTGAAACTGAAATAATTTAGTTTTTAAAGAGAATCTAATATAAGATAAGATACCATATATACTACTTTTTTGCAGATATCAATAAATTTAATTAAATTAATTTTTTTAAATTTTTTTTTACAACTATTCAAAATGTTTGCAAGATAGCAAAAATTTAATCAATAAATCAACATAAATAATACATGTTTTAATACCAAAATATTTTAGTTTGGGCAATTTTACAGAAGCGTTTAACCTCAATCTGGGTATTGCTCAACTAACAAATAAACAAGTCAAGGTTCGTAAAAAAATATATACCTGTAGTCTCAAAGAAACTAAAACTTTAATATAAAGTGTAGTTTAGTTATCACTTGCACATTCTCTTACAGTATTAGATTACAAAATGACACAAAAATAAACAACTTTCACGTAATTACTGACTGCTTAAAATGAGTCACTGTGTTTATCAACAAACATTATCAATACATAATTTATAAAACAAATATTTAACAGAACACACCAGCAAATGTACTGTAAAAGGTTTCTTAACCCATTATAGAGGCAGAAATTTGTATGTCGTCACTCATACATAATGATAGCATGGGTCAGTAGCGTCTAAATAATTAGCGCGAATCAGTAGCCTCCTGAATGTGATCCGGATCAGACGCGTGTTTGACCACTCACTTGTTATGTGATTCAAGTACATTTATTTATTTTTGATCATTAGTGTAAGAATGCTTTGATCTTTTGTTTAAATCACGGCTATGTCACCTACTAGAGGTAATGTTTTGATTGGTTAAACACTTTTGGTACTAGTGCATATAAGCTTGCTAATATGGATAATTTTTTCATTCCTGATGATGACATAATTAATGTCGAAATATTGAATCCCAACACGATGGCGTGTATTTCAATACTTGGAGTATGTATTATACTTTCTTATCTGAGATTAATCAGTGGACCTTTCGGTTTTTGGAAAACGCTCCGTACTACTGAGCCAGATGTCCATATAGCGACCACCAAATACCAAAAGTGTTATAGGAAACTACGCAAAACGGAACTTGACCTGGATTTTCTCGTTAAATGTCGCGATAACAAGGTATATCCAAAGTTTGTTAGATGGCGAAACCTGAAGTCGGCGCGGAATAAACTACGGAATAAATATCATCGCAGCATTCTAAAGGACGAAATAAAGGACAAGCACTCTCAACTTAAGGTAAGCAAGAAAGATGTGTATAAGAGACAGCTAATAAACAATCCACATACAATCTACTTAAAGTAGTCAGTCATCTGTATGTAGAATAAAAATGAAAATTATGAATTACTGTATGACATGCGC
>NW_022719918.1:57502-63616 GCF_011630105.1 Anneissia japonica | reverse complement strand
GGATACAACTGCCTTGTATATTCCTTTGTTCTAACTGCTTGTTCTTGATCCTTTGGTGTAAACAAGTTACAGTATTAGGTATTTAAATTTACTATGCTAAAGTATTAGTTGTAGTGGTAAGTTGGTAACAACTGCCCAATTTAACATAAGTTATGACATGGCATGAGTAAGATTGATTTATGCAGTTTAATGTTATTTGAGTTATATGTATATGTACATTGTCTTAGCCTGCATCCTGCTGTGGACAAAGGTCGATCATGCTCATGTCAAAGGTCATCTTAAAACAAACAAATATGGCTGTGCCTATTGGCATATAGCAGCTGCCAGCGAGTATTATAAAGGTCTACAAGTCTGTCGATAGTGTTATTATATATTATATTGCTGTGATTATTTCACATGTGTCACGAAGGTTGATCTATAGTAACGTGCCTAATGATTAACACTTTGTCAACAATCACTTTGATTCCGATGGTTCCTTGCAGTAAATTTATACATTTCTACAATATACTGAATTATGATCTCTGAAGACGATTCACTTGCAATTCTTGATACTTTGTATGTACAGTATTATGTTTATGATTACTGTTTACATGATGTAATTAACTGATGTAAATTAGATATTGTTGTTTTATGCTTAGTCACCAGATCAGCAGAGAGAAACCAAATAAATATACCATTGTTTTATACGGTAGTCGTGTGGAAATCTTTATTGTCTGCGTTGGGTAATTGTGGCGCCCTCTACCAAGCCCCTAAATAGTTGATTGTGGAATCAACTACATGTACATTATAATTTTGATGACATCAGGTTATTTATTACATATTATTTTAATTTATAGACTATATGTTATTTTAAAGTTTGTTTATGATTCCTGCAAAAAGTAATATATAAATGGCAACTTATTTGACATTAATGGTAGGTTCTTTAAAAAAAAAATTACTTGAGTTCACAAAAATGCATATGATTTATGTTGATATGATTCAAATTTTGCTATTTTACAGAATTGAATTATTTTGAAATTTAAAAAATGGCCTATTTTTTTCAAAATAACAAAAATTAAATCAATAAATCAACTTAAATCATGATTTCTTTGAACAAATAGATAAAAAAAATCCCCATTTAGGCTTTTTTTTAAATAAATAATTTTATTAGTCAATGTATCATTTGTTTGTTTTTTTAAATACATTAATTTAATAAATCAATGAATATTTTGTGTTATTATTGTGTAATGATGTTACTGTCTTTTTTTAAAAAAAAACTTTGAAGCAAGCATTTTTTCAATAAAAACTAAAATGTTACTACATCTTTATAGATAGTAATATTTTAACTTCTGTATTTATGTAAAACTTTTTAAAACTCAAGCATATTTTTTAACAAAATGTTACTACTAGATTTTAAAGTTACATTTTTTGAAAAACTTTGAAATCCCTAAAATATATAATTATTCCCAAATAAACAAGTTGTAAATCATTCTCAGACACAGACTGCTAAACATTGATTTAAGGCATGTTTATACTTGCAATGATAACAATAAAAAGCTAAAAAGCAATAGTTCATGTAAAAAATAAAAGAAATAAGAGTAATAAGTTTTTACACTTGGACAGTTCCATAACAATTTATCTTGTATACAATAACAAAATATTTTGACAAGTCAATTCAGATGACGTCATAATCATAGAAAAACAATAAAATCGTTATTACTACTACGATTTTATCAATTGTCCATGATTATGTTTTTGTATACATGACTGTAGTCATTGAATCATCCTAGTGTAAAAACTTCTCTTATTTATATTATTTTCTATATGAACAATTGCTTTTTAGATTTTTATCGTTATTGTTGCTTGTATAAACAGGCCTTAATGCTGCTTTTTTGCAGCATTAAGTAGTTTTATTACTAAATTTTATCATGGAAGGCCATTTTTCGGTATTCCTAAATTTTGTCGGAGCTCTCCTGTTATCCGCGCCATTAATGTGCCTAAAATTAGTAATGTCATAAAATGCTTTCAATTTGACATTATATTACAAATCTTTAATAATAACTCTGCTTCTTGTGTCCTTTATGGGCAAATAAATAAAAATAAATAAATTTGGGGCCATATTTTTTTTTTTCTTTTTCTAGTGGCATTTTTGCCTACTGTATATTCAAAATTTATATCTTTGTACATACAATGACAAAAACAATGATAATTTTAATTTCTCCTTAAAGCACAAGTCATCTCTCCTTTAGTCTTAACCCAGTCTTTTAGGCATGCCAAACAGAAACTTTAGAAGCAGTTGAGTGATTTTGAATTTTGAAGTCTCTTAAAACACATGGCTCTTTCTAACAACACCTTCTCATTAACCTTTTCCAGAAACTGATTTAACTTACCTGTAGACATCTTGATATAAAATCCTGTGAATTTTAAATAATTTAAATAATTATTAAATACGATAATGATAATCATCATTGAAACATGACAAACTAATCTGGGTAGCGTTATTTAGATCCATTAATTATTTTAGAGATATTTAGGTCTGGAACCTTTTAAATGACCCTGAAATTCACACCCGAATTTGGATCGTCACCAACACTTACTCATAACTTGGTTAAACTTTCACAAAACTTTCATTCAGTTTCGGTGACATGTTTTTAAAATATTTGGTGTAGAGTGTTTGCTTTTAAAATCCATTTAATTGGACCTCACATCCACACCCTACTCTGGATCGTCACAAAAATGTTATCATTTCTTCATTGGGCTATACCTAACACTCCCTGTTTTTTTCAATGGTGCAGCCATTTTTGGGATATTGCAAACACAATAAACCACATAAAAACATTAAACACATGACTGAAAACATATATCTCCTGGTGGGGATAAATAATAATAATAATAATAAAAAATAATAATAATTATAAATAAATGAGGAAAACAAATAATGATTTTTGCATGATAGATATGACAGGGGTTAGAAAACTTTGTTAACAATAAAAATCTGCGAGTGCATTTTCAATGTATGAGACGAGACTCAACAGGTACTGACCAGGGTTCAATTAGATCAATCCCTGCAGCCAGGGTGTATCCCCCTACTGCGGTTTTGGGCGGTTTTGGTGCAGGCTTGGCTTGGAACTTTCATCTTTTCTTTTTTATTGTTTCACCTTTCCAAGCATCTCACTTGTGTTAATACAGTGATGTCATGTCACCTCTACAATAGTCAATTCTCCAGATAATCACTCATTGTTGTTTTTAAGTTCTATTCATTGTCTTTCTTATTAGTTGAGTTACGATTTTTGGTGCTAATTTTTTGTGTAATATTTATATTTGTACTTTTTGTGATATGTATGTTTTATTGTATAAGCACAGGAAAGCAAACTTCATGTTATTTTTTATATGTGACAATAATATCTACCTTGAACCTTACCTTGCAGAGACTTGAAAATAAATTAAAGATTCTTTAATAATATTTAAAATTTATATATTATTAAAGAATCTCTATTGAGATCCAGCAGGCCGCCATTGATGCATGGTAGAGATTGCATCATTAGATCTCTGATCTTGTTCACAAATTCACGGACTAGTGCTGTCTCGTTAAGAATGACAAAATATTCTCTGTATCTACTGGAACCGAGCCACATATAGCTTGCATTCCACTATTTGCATTCACACCTGGGCTGTGTATATATATTGCCTTGGTTTGGCTCTGTAATCATTAGTGGTCGTGGGACTAGTTTGGGCCCTACCTAAGCTGGTCCGTCTGCAAATATTGGGATTCCTTCCAGTGGATGCTTAGGTTTTTACTTGATGTTATACCCATTTGTCACCTGTTTCTATCCCTTTCATATTTAGATTTGTTGTGACGGCACTTAGTGATGAGCTCGTTTCTTTTGTTAATTGTGTTGGGTTCTTTGTTGCATAGGATGGCTAGTTTCTCTTCAATGCATAGGTTACATTGCCCTGAATTGCGCATGTGTGTGTTTGATTTCTTTAGGATCTCCCACTTTATTGCATATTCATGACCTTTTCTTTTTAGTTGCCATATGTGTTTTGAGAGTTCTGTTTCTTTTTCGTATTGTTCGTGTCTAAACGATTTCGTGTGGTTGTTATACCTTTGCTTGAAAGGTCCTCCTGACAGGCCTATGTATGTTTTTGTGTTTTCTTGTGTTGTATAGTGGCTCTATATACTAGGGCACTGGTTAGGCATTTACCGTTTAATGGGCAGTTCTCGATATTTCTGCAGTTGCATGACTTACTGGGTGTTTCTTCTTTGGTTTTGTTGATGATTTTTGAGTTGTTAGATGTGTATAAGAGACAGGGCGTACGTACGACTTACGAAGGCTTTAATGTTGTTTTTGTTAAAGAGTTTGTGGTATCTGTGTCCTCTTGGGAAGTGTTTGCTTATTAATTTCAGAAATGTTCCGCCTACGTTGGTTTTCACGTTTTTGCTGTATGGTGGATTAAACCAGATTGTGTTTCTGCTCCGGTTTCTTTTCTTTGGTGTACTGCTTTCTTCGTTGTCTTGAAATTTTATTCTTTCTGTATATCCGCTTTGTGCTAGCGCTTCGTTGTATATGGGTGCAGTTTTTTGGAAAGCTTCCTGATTGGTTGATAGTTGCGATATTCGTTTTGCTATGGTTTCCGGGATGCGTTTAATGATCGGGGGTGGGTGGTTGGACTGGGCATTTATGTATAAGGGTTGGTTGCCGGGTTTTCTGTATGGCTGGTATGTTTCCGTTTCCAGGTTAAGGTTCACGTCTAGGTAATTTATGGATTTCAGGTTAGTTTGTACGGTTATTTTTAGGCCGTGTGCTTGAAATATTTTAATGAGTTTCTTTCTTGTTAGGTCTGCTTTTCTGGCAGTTTGATTTCTTAGGACGGCTAAGCCGTCGTCTCTGTATAGACCGATGCTAGTGGCGTTTAAGTTTATTTCAAGTTCCTGTAGTAAGTATAGTCCTACTATACAATTTATGATACACTCCTTGTTGATTAGTTGAGCACTTTATTCAATATTAGCCGTATCCTACGCCATGGAACCATTCAACCTGAACTATTCTGACAAGAACATCCTGTTACCGGCACCCAACGAATATCTAAAGATACTTCTAGAAAAGGTAGAAAGCGTCATCAAACGAATGAGATGGAAAGCCTTCTTTTTCGACAAAAAACAGAAAAAGACGAAAATACCAAAGACAAAACTGACGAAAATTATGGAAAATTTGGCTTCAAGTCTAGAAAGACACCACCACAAATAGAAGATATGATGCAATTCGAAAAAGAAATAATAGATCTGACAACCAGCATAGAATTCCGGAAAACAAAAAACCAATTTCAGTCCAAACTATCGGAAGACATCAAACAGATCAACTCCTCGAATAAGCTACGTATACCGGCAGAGAAAACAAGAAACTTCTACAAGATGAACCGAGAAAACTACGAAAAATTGCTCACCCAAAACATAACTCAGAATTATAAGACTGCCCATACCAGCACAATCAATGAAATCAACACAGAATTCGACATAATCACCAAAGAATTGAAAATAAACGACAGGATAGGCAACGCAGCATGCAGACAAGCCTTCATCTCTCTTAAAGACCACAAAGAAAACTTTGAAACAAACCCAAAATGCAGACTTATCAATCCAACAAAAAGTGAAATAGGAAAAGTAAGCAAGCATATGCTAGACCGAATAAATAACGATATAAGGCAAAAAATACACGTAAAGCAATGGAGAAACACATCCGCCGTATTAGATTGGTTTAACAACCTGCAAGAAAAATAACACCTAACTTTCATCGTCTTCGATATCGTAGACTTTTACCCATCAATATCAGAAGAGCTCCTCACCAAAGTATTAGCATGGGCCATACAATACACATCTATTCCAGAAATAGATTACAGGACCATAATGCACGCAAGAAAATCCCTACTCTATGACAACAAAGAAAGAGCATGGGTAAAGAGGGAAACACGAAACGCATTTGACGTCACTATGGGCGTATTCGATGGAGCAGAAATCTGTGAAATAGTAGGACTATACTTACTACAGGAACTTGAAATAAACTTAAACGCCACTAGCATCGGTCTATACAGAGACGACGGCTTAGCCGTCCTAAGAAATCAAACTGCCAGAAAAGC
>NW_022719918.1:57195-57496 GCF_011630105.1 Anneissia japonica | reverse complement strand
GACATTAAGTGCCTGTCTCTTATACACATCTATATTTCAAGCACACGGCCTAAAAATAACCGTACAAACTAACCTGAAATCCGTAAATTACCTAGACGTGAACCTCAACCTGGAAACGGAAACATACCAGCCATACAGAAAACCCGGCAACCAACCCTTATACATAAATGCCCAGTCCAACTACCCACCCCCGATCATTAAACGCATCCCAGAAACCATAGCAAAACAAATATCGCAACTATCAACCAATCAGGAAGCTTTCCAAAAAACTGCACCCATATACAACGAAGCGCTAGCACAA
>NW_022719918.1:51413-54518 GCF_011630105.1 Anneissia japonica | reverse complement strand
TCGGCCTCAAATGTGTAGCTTTAACATAAATATGTGCAGGCCGATAGTTGTGAGGATGTCCTCAAATCTATAGCTTTACTCTTATTATGTGTATAGCTATGTATAACATATCAGCCTCAAATGTGTAGCTTTAACATAAATATGTGTAGGTCGATAGTTGAGGATGTCCTCAAATCTATAGCTTTTCCCTTATTATGTGTATAGCTCACTATGTATAACATGTCGACACCCTCGAATATTTAACTACCATAAACATGTGCAGGCCTATAGATGAGAGTACTTGTTCTCTAATATAGCTTTATCATAATTCTCACATAAAAAGATATAAGATAGGCTTATCATATAGTATACAATTGATAAGTATATTTATATATATATATTTATAAGATGTGTATAAGAGACAGTTATAAAGAACAAAGTATAAGGGTACATTATTATAAGAGAGAATATGTACAACTTTCCTACAAATTATTAGAGTATGATATTATCAAAGAAACATGGATGAATAAAATTATTTAAAAAAGAGTAAAAACTTGATTGTATTGTATTTGGTTTGAATGTCATCTTAAAAACATAATTTTGTATACTGTATGATAGGCCTAAGCTTATATCTTATAAGTTCTGCACCTGCCAAGTAAAAAAAAAAGAATTAAAGGAATTTATCCATAACATAAGCCTATAGTGTCTCTTCGAGATTTTATTTATTATAAATTTGGCGTGTTATACAAAATACAAAAACACAAACATGAAGTGCAAAAAGACAGGTTAGCGGCATGCCAAGGGAGAATAATGGGCTAAAGCCCGACACCAGGGTGAATGCTCTCTAAACTGCTAACCTGTAAAAGAACAATGAAAAATAAGCAGGGGCCTAATATTAAGATGTTTTACATTTTATAATGAGAGATGCTGTCCTGTGGGTTAAAATATTCAAGATGTATTTTCATTGAGTGTGAATCATTTAGTTGTGTGTAATAGCTTTACACTTATTTGTAGCTGTCAATTTCTTCCACCGATGAATTTTCTTGAATGAAGTGGTCCACCCAATCCACAATCATAGCAGAATTGCGTGAAACCGAGGTGTATTGTAGTGCTCTGTATACTCTATTTTTCGATGGATGGACTTGTGTTGTATAGTTAAGCTTAGGCCTACTTAGGCGACACTTTTTAATACCTTGTTTAGCGCACCTAATTTTTGAAAAATCTTCAGAGACGGGCGAAAAAAAGATAAAAATCAAATTTTATTTGATAATTTTGCAAAATATTCAGCCAAAAGTTTCCCAGTGAAGGAGGAAAAAATAAAATTTTATTTGCAAATATAAATTTAGAAATTTAGGAATTTAAGGAGAGCAAGGTAAAATAGGGCTAGTACCTTTTTGTGTGTCGCAGTCGATCACAGGCCTGCACCCCTGGTTCTTAATTAATTTATTTGAAGGCCAAACTATTTTTAGATTTGGTCACAGGCCAAAGAAAATCTTCGAGTTTCAAGCAACTTGTTATACTTTATAAACTTAAGGTAAAATTCTGAGATGCTGTGGCCGAAGCCCCCTGTTGTGGCCGCACAAACCTCTGAGGATTTTTGGCAATTTTATTTTTAATTGTACTACAGCACAATATTAGGACGCTAAATCCATTACAATTTTTGCACCATAAAATTGATATGATTTTTCCAAAATAATTAAGACACTTAATTTTGCAATATTTCTTGCTTATTGCTGATCTTTTAATTAATTTTTTTTTTTTTTTGCTTTTGTAAAACCATCATTTGGCCAACGGCAGGAGAGAAGCGATGTCCCAGAACCTCTTAATGGGGTCCACGGCGCAAGGACCAGAAGCTTTAACAATTTAGTGATTTTAAATGCTTAAGGCCCGTAATCGATTCTCAGCCTCATATTCTGTAAAGGTTACATATGATTATTTTTCACTACGAATGTGTTGAGTTCTCCTTTGACAGTCACTCTGACAGGAATCTGCCTCCGCAACTGGCACCACTACTTAATTTCAATTAATTTTTTGTTGGAAGCGATTTTAAGTAGCATGATAAAGTGGTAAAGCATATTTTCATCTATATTAGGTTGTTTACAGGCCCATATATGTTTTGGGTCCAGAGGCGGAGAAGCTCTGACAAAGTAGCATTTTGAGGCCGTATTTATTGGATTTCTTTAACCCATAATTTACCTTGGATTCAAACTATCGATCGCGACCCAAGTTAAAGTCGCCAAAATATTTTGCAGGTTCACCGGACATTTTAGTTGTCGGAGAATGGTAATTGTCATGTCTTCCTTTCTTTGTGCAAGTTTAATTGTGTGTGAAGTAGCGTTTCCTGAAATGGGCATTTTTCCACAAAGTAAAACTAATTTTGTTTTCTATCATAATTGACCTTGATTCTTATGTTTGCTTCTCATCGTTTACTCATAGCAAAATACTGACAGCTACTTGGGCGTCCATACAACAACATCCTGTAGGAGTATTTTCAAACCAAACATAAAATTACAGGCATAATCGTAAACACAGTCATACAAAGTTTGTTCAACTTAATAGTTTGGCACACAATATGTATGAACACGATGGAACACTTTTTTGTGTGGAGAACTCTATCTTGTATTTCTAGTATCTTTCACTTTTTTTGTGTGGAGAACTCTATCTTGTATTTCTAGTATCTTTCACTTTTTTTGTGTGGAGAACTCTATCTTGTATTTCTAGTATCTTTGAAGATACTAGAAATACAAGATAGAGTTCTCCACACAAAAAAAGTGTTCCACCGAAATGCATGGTGGGAATACAAACAATGGGACGCCCCCTACAGCTGGATCTAAAAAAACTTCTGCCAAACTTTCGTTACGAAGTCGTCGCGTATTTTATTATCAATTCACTTTTTATTTACTAGATATAAAAACAAACTGGAATAGACACCCAGACAGTGACATCGGTGAATACATAACCTCCTTGGTGGCGGTAGAAATCGTTACTATTATCCAAATAAAACACAAGACAATTAAAGCATAATCATGAATCAGTAAAGAATAAAACAACAATACAGCGCAGAATCGTATGGCCGGACGCACTCTTAGTGAAAAAGTTTTCCTCCATTAGTGGAAAAGGAAGGGC
>NW_022719918.1:38349-51388 GCF_011630105.1 Anneissia japonica | reverse complement strand
AGGGCGCCTTTTGCGTCTGGATATACTTAGCAACAGAAGGGCGCCCTGTACGTTGGGCACGAAGTATAGAAAACTTGCATGGTTAAAAAGAAGAGCGCCGCCTACGTTGGGCACGACTTCCGCCTCATCTTTACAATGCGAGTGCTCTATCTTGTATTTCTAGTATCTTTGATTTAGTGCACAGCACAACTTGTCAATACTTATCTACCAGATTTAGTGCATCTACCCAACTAGTCCGAGCCATAGATAGAAAGAGTTGCGACATTGAGAATTTAGAAGCCATTTTGTGTCATACGCGATGCGCGTTCCGTGTCTAACGTGATGTGCGTTCCTGTGTATAATATTTTATAATACAGTTAGAGGCCTCCTGTATAGTTTAATTTTATTTAATCTTTTTAGCAGTCGAATTTCATGTAACTTTTTATAGATTTTTTAATTATTTCACTACTTTATATCCAATTTCATATTATAAAATAATACTGTAATAATTTACTTTTTTAAAGCAGTTCTTTAATCCTCGCCGATAGACTGAGAGAGCCCTCGATAGCAAGCATTCCTTAATATTAGGCAATCCTTAAGTAGCTCCTATTATTTTTGCAAATAAATGATATGTGACGACCAGCGAAAAATTAATTAAATACGTATATCAAAATGTAATTTAAATCCGTCTAGGGTATATAGATTGTTGCTCTTTGAATATGAGCGAGCCCTATACAAATCTTATGTTATTATTTTGATTGTATTATTTATAAATATTAAAATATCATAGGTCAGTTGGCCGCAATATATAAACTGTGCTTTGCTGTAAATGTTATAAATTGTAAGTGTTAAATGATATACAGGATCTGTGATATATTTAACTTGTGTAATTATGTAACGTACATTTTTTTGTATTAAAAGTCTCGCCTCTATTTTAATATTGTGTTATGGCTGTACAGCATGTTACTTTTATCAACACACTGCAAGAGCGTGTCCGTTGTTTTAAAAGCGTCGTTTCCAAAAAAAAGTTATAATAATTATATAATAATATGCAGTAGAAACAGTGACCACTGCTTGGGTATTTACCCAAGATCTTGGGTATTTTGACTTGGTCTTGGGTTCTTGGGTATTCCGTTCAAGTCCTTGGGTATTTATTTTTACTAAGAAAATTAATTAATTTTATCATAGAGGAAAAATTAAGAAGTATCAAAGTATATTTCAGTTCATTCAAGTAAGTAAAACTCAACGAAGTGCACATTATTCTTAATTGACTGTTAATTGATATAAAAATGGGTTCAGAATTGTTTATTTGTGATTTGCGTTGCCACTGATCTTGCCCAGTTAATGCATTGCATAATACAACTTGATCACTGGTCTACACTGATAACACTAGCCGACTGAGGGCGTATTTTTCTATCCGTATTATCACCTCATGAATATTAATTTTAATAATTAACACAAACAATTAAAATAAAAATGGTTCATAAATTGAACTAAAAGGGAAACTATACATGCGAAAAACACATATTTTTCAAATTTTAATGCATTTTCAGGAAGCTTGGGTAATTTTGGGCAATTTTTGCTGAATCTTGGGTAATTTCGACCCAGTCATAATAATAATAATAATAATAATAATAAGATTTAGTAGGCGCATATCTCCACTAAAGTGCTCAAGGCGCTTGTGAAAACCATGAAAAAGCTTATCCTTTTAAACTAAAGGCTACCAGAAAAACGACCATAACCCACATCACTGCTTCCGCTTACCAGCAATTTAAGGTGGAAAGACCGGCTAGTACATAACTCACAGGTGTTCTCAGTTTTGTGGGCATCTAATTAAAAAAATTAAAGAACAAAACAAAAACAAACAAAAAAAAAATAAATAAATAAAAAAAAAAATTCACAATAAATTAATTTCCTTGAGCAACAAAAAATAGATGTGTTTTCAGAGCACGTTTGAACAAAGCAGTCGACGAACTTATTTCAAGAGGTAATCTGTTCCACAAACGGCGGGCAGCAACTACAAAAGATCTGTCACCCCATGACCTCATGGACCTGGGCTCAACCAGCAATCGTCTATCACCTGAACGAAGATTTCATGATGGGACATGCCACACCAAGAGACTACGTAAATACTCTGGACCTTCACCGTTTAGCGTTTTATACGTGATTAAAAGGATCTTAAAAACGACCCTATAATACACAGGCAGCCAGTGCAATTGTTGTAGAATTGGAGTAATGTGGTCAAATTTTTTCGTCTCAGTTATAATTCTTGCGGATCTGTTCTGCAGCAACTGGAGAGGGTGTAAAGAACTCTTCGGCAAGCCAATAAAAAGGGAATTTCCAAAATCGAGACATGAAGTGACGAATGCATGTATAATTTGCTCCGTAGCATCTCTTGAGAGGTACTTCCTAATTCGCTTTATATTACGCAAGTGAAATACCCAGTCATTGGGTATATCAAAAATTGTGAGTGGTCACCCTGATTTACTGTGCTGTATGCACACACATACACACAAATGCACACAGAGTGGGACGGATGTGACCACTGCTTGGGATTTATACCAAGATCATCTTGGGATTTTTAGTGACATCTTGGGATTTTTTGTTAACTTTTCATTAAATCTTGAAATGTTTTGAATACAATATGGAAATTTTGATTTTTTTTTTTACAATACGTAAAGAAATAGGCTGCAATCTTTTAATACACCATAGTTGACAGTTGTGAATAAGGGCTGTTATTTGTTCAAAATATTAAAATATCTATTGGAAGCTTAGTATTTTTTTTTCAATTTTCTGATAAGGCTATGGTTTAAAGCCATTTTCATCATTTTCCAAAAATAATAAGGTGCGCATTTTTAAGCTAAAATCTCTCAATGTGTGTCCTATTGGCGGATAAGCCTATGCTGTTTCAAGTACTGGAGGTACAATATTGCACTGTTCAAGGAAATTTGCACCGTCACATACTTTGCAATTGCTTTTCATTGTGTTTTAATCTGACAATTTGAAGTTCAATAAAATTTATCAAAAATACTTTACTCTTACCAGCTTACACATCCCGAAAAAAGAAGTTAAAAATAAAGGCATTTTTTCTATTAATACGATTTATGTTAATGGAATATTTTCTGTGTAATACAAATAGAATGAAGAAAATTTCCCTGTCATTTTTATGTGTTTAATTTATATAAGACAGATTCCACAGACTCAAGGTCCAAACAAAGGCCGGAAAACGCCCAGGACATAAAACATCAAGACATCAGAAATAGGGCCTACATATTAAACTCTCATAGGCCTATATAAATACAATATAAATTTTTTTTTAATAAAATAGAAAAATTTGGAAAGGAGACATAAAAAAAAGCAAATAAAAGCAGCAAAACAAAAAACAGGCCACAGTCAAGAGTTTCGCAGTGCACACCCCCCAGCAAACACCAGAAAAATTATCGATTGTTTTTACTTTTATGTTTTAAGTGTTTATATTATATTATTTTGTTATTATCATATTTTTTTCAATTTATCTTATTTGCTTTTTCTGACTTTGGCCACTGGCTGCACCAGTCGCGACTTTTGTGGATGCGACTCTACATCTGCGGGCGTAACGCCAACTCCATCGAGCCACATACCCACACGTTCAAACGACCGGTGCAACAGTTTTCCAATTTTTTTAAATATTTTATTTATTTTTATTATTTATTGCATCTTTTAACAATCTCATGAAATCATCGAGCGATTCCGAACTTTTTATTAAAGTAGTAAGC
The DNA here is from genome assembly GCF_011630105.1 of Anneissia japonica. Classification (NCBI taxonomy): domain Eukaryota; kingdom Metazoa; phylum Echinodermata; class Crinoidea; order Comatulida; family Comatulidae; genus Anneissia; species Anneissia japonica. The sequence goes on along the minus strand of NW_022719918.1, from coordinate 47,654 downwards.
TTGTTCCACGTACATGACAACCGCACGGCACAAAAACTGTATCTGAAAACATTTTTTACTTTCGACGATACTAGTGCGTATTAATCACCGAAACGAGGAAACGAGACTGATAACCATGTACCATGGCTTATAAATGTAATCAGATAAATTTATGAGAATTTGCTAGAATTTAGCTTTTGCGAATGTAACAATATCCTTGCTTTACCTACGTGTGGAGTTTAGTCGCCTCCAGTCGCATTTCATATGACATTTCTTTAGCATTTTCATAACCAAGAATCATCCGTGTAGCACGGCGTTGAATCTTTTCAAGTTTATCTATTATATTTAACCTTGTGAAGTGACTATACCTCGCTACAAAACTTTAGGTTACTGCGGACGAGCGATGTATAAAGAACTTTCACTGTACGAGTATCACACAAGCTAAAGCAATTTCTAAAAATGAAGCCCATCATCCGATTTGCTTTGGATGTTGTTTTGTCTTTATGATTGTATATGCATTTAATTTAATTTAATACCTAAGTCCTTAAAGTCAGACTCGGGAGAGGAAAAAAAATGTTAATATGTTGTAGAACTGATTTTTCTAAGACAGAATAAAGGTAGTTTTATCAAAAACTGAGCAACGATGAATGAGATACAGATTTTTAATATTTAAAAACGGAAAAAGATGTAAAAATGGGCGGTAAAAATGGATACCTTTTCAACACTACCTAATACCAAATCAAATGTGACATTCAAAATGGCCACTAAAAAAAAGTATTTTGCTATTAAAACGAGTATCCTTAGTATGACCTTGGTGTCAACACCCATGTTTTGTTAGGTCAATGAATCCAATATAATAGGCTATACAAACTACTATTATATCTATTGTAAAAATAAACTATAAATTCAATATCCAAAAAAAAAAAAAAGAAAAGAAAAGAAAAGAAAAAAGGGTTTTGGTAGGCCTAATTAAAACGGCTGAAAATGAACGACCCTTTAAAAAAGGGAAACTCAGTTTCAAATTGCCTTGATCTTGGTTCAACAACTGTTATTTCGTATTCCGGTTTTTGAAAGTGTGTGTGTGTTGGGGGTGGGGCCACTTCACAGCCACTATGCGAGAAAAGCGAGCATTTATGCTGGTGGCCATGGGCCGCCAAGGGCCCCCGATGGAGGACCAGGGGGCGAAGGCCCCTGATAGGCCCTATTTGACAAAGTTTGGTGAATGTTATTTGTTATTTTATAGCCATCAATCTACTGTAATATGACTTCAAAATTGTTGTAATTTCCAGTGGCGGATCCAGGGATTCAAAGTAGAGGGGGACCGGGAGTGGGGTATTTTCACAGATGGAGGATGTATATACCACATCAGCCCCACCATGGTTGGGGCTGAGGTAAGAAAATTGGTGATTATGGCACATCTAAATGGCCGGAATTTGCACTTCCGGGAAAGCGATGAAATCGTAGTAGGCCTAGTAAAACGGATTTTTATTGTTTTCCCATGATTATGACGTCATTTGATTTGGTTTGTGAAAATATTTTTTATCGTATACACGATAAATCGTTATCGAATCGTGCTAGTGTGAAAACTTCTCTTATTTCTTTTATTTTCTATATGAACAATTGTTTTTCAACATGTTATCGTGCAAGTGGCCTTGAAGCATGGAGGAAATAATAATATTTCGTCCATGGTATCAAGTATGTGGCTGGATAGAATCTGTGACAAATATCCATAATTATTCGTGGTCTAGAGGTACGATGCTCGCCTTGTCAGTGAAAGTCGCAGGTTCGAATCCCGTCAGACATATTTCAAGGAACTTTTTCCTTGAAGGGCTAAGTCTGATGATATGTATTCTTTTGTTCCTAAATTTGAGGACTAGTGTTTCTATTATTTACCTACTGTATTTGTATAAATTAGGCCTACTTCATGTTCTATTAGATATTTCTTACTTAAAAGCGTAGTATTGCCACCAAGATCATAGTCAGGGCACTCGTAACCATTTCAATAACATAAGCCTGGTTTTAGATTGTGAATTTATATTTTATTATCACATGTAAATGAAGATTTTATTGTAGTTTATGTGTTTTATTATGTTTTTTGGATTCCTTGAGCTGAAGAACATAGGCATTGACACCAGGATCATGGTATGTAAGCACTTATGATCCCTTAAACATATTTTTTTTTTTTTTTGGCGGCCATTGAACATTTTAATTATTTTGGGGGCCATTTTGATTTTCCCCTTTTTTCGGCGGGAACTTTTGGAGTGACAACGTGTTTCCTGCAATTTTTGGAATCGGCATACACAAAAACCCCCTAAGACAAAGTTTCATGCTTTTTTCCAGAAGTGCACGCCCCCGGGCCGTCACATATCCACCCAACTAAAAAGTCCTTGGCCGTATACAGTCCAGTGTTTGAATCAGTGAACGAAATCGGGAGGGAGGAGGGGGAGGTAAAAAAAAAATTGAATTAAGAAAAATAATGGTTGTACTGTATATTTGACATGAATTACCGTTAAGATTTTTAAGGTATGAGAGTGCAATTTCCGGGCACCTAGAGAGACTATGGACTATCAAGCACCCTCTCCCGCCAACTCCTACATCCGCCCCAGAATCGTTCATTATTAGAACATTGATTGTTATTGTTTTGACAATTTTCTAGTAACCTGCAGTCAATTTAAGTATGAAGGAAAATAAATGTTGTTTAATACCTCTGCTATGCTTTTTCATGAGAATTTTTTTTTTTCAATATTGCATTAAAAGCGAATAATATGCACAAAAAATAAGGAATATCATACAAATAATGAATTTAGTTATTAAAGTTTTTTATTTCATCACTGACCATACATTTTTATACTGTAATATGTTATTTTTATGGGCCTTTCTGGAGTGTCAATCAAACTCAACAACGGACCAATCAGAAGAATGCCAGGAAAAGAAGGCACGTGCTTAACAAACACACACGTTGTCGTGATTACGTACGTAGGAATGATATCAAGTGGGCGGGCGGTGCTCAGCGGAAATGTCCCGGCCATTATAAAATTAATCTGTGTGGGATTAAGTACGATAGCATTTTCGGTAGTTGATGAGCAACAGTTTGAATGTAATGTGCAAAGATCATGTGCAAAGAAAAAAATGTCTTTGATTAATTAATTATTAATAGACGTAGGTCTACTATAATTGAGAGGTTTCGCAAGCTTACGAAAACGGTAACCAATACGGCTACGTCATCAAATGTCTAGTAAATCCGTTCCTAACATTAGCATATCTGTCACTGCGAAGGCCATCTATGCTTTTCACAAAAATCAACAATCATATTCAGCTCTTATATGATTGTATTTTCAAGAAGGTTTTAGGCACAAATGATGATCATGAAGATGACGTATTCGTTCATTATCGTTTTCCTAAGGTTGCAAAAACTCCCTAATAATATGATCTCACTAAAATTTGATATTGATAGACAGATTTTAGGGTGGTATTATACCTATTTAGTTAGTAAGGAACTTTAACTTAAACATGCAATAAATTTGCTCATTATACCACTGAAAGTTTACAAGATGGCGCAATAGTAATGGTAAAATCAGGGATTCCAACTCTAGCAGGATTTGACATTAAAGATACTACTGCCAAGTGTGGAAACTTAATAACATTACCAAAAGTATAGCTTACATTAAATAGACACAATCATCATTATTCTAGAAAATGAAATTATTATATTTTTAATGAATAGGCCTACTATGTTTTTGGTCAAAAGGTCAGCTGACACCGATATAAAATGAATCACATTTGGAAGAATTGCTTTTCTGCTGAAATAGCATCATAATTACAAACATCAACTTTTCAGTACTGTACTGTAATGATAGCTTTCAATGAGATGTAGAATAATGGTGAGAAAAGTACTGTTTGTCTGAATTTTCATTTTTGACATAACACGAAACACTTCCAAGATTGTCACTGTGCACAATAAATTGATTAACATCAAAATACTCCTGTTTATGAAGAGGTTAAGTCTCCAGAATAGTACTGTATTTGGTATGCGCAATAAATTGTGCAAATCGAAAATCAAAATACTCGACCTGTTTATGAAGAGGTGAAGAGGTTAAGACTACAGAATAGTACTGTATTTGGTTATGAAACTCATATCGGTGAGTATAATTCCATGAGTAGTTACGGACTTTGAAAAATTATTATTTTGTTTTGTTTCTGCAGAATTACCTTTGCTGTACTACTAATATGTGAAATACATGTGCTGAAACATTTCAATTGCATAAACTGTATCAATAATAATGTAGTAATATTAATATTAATGTATTATAATACAAATAATAATAATAATAATAATATAATAATAATAATAATAATAATAATAATAATAATAATAATAATAATAATAATATGGTTAATTCACTCCTCCCAAGTAGTAATAAGAGAAGTAGTAAATATAAATATTACAATGTTGTTTAATTAATCAGTCAATCAGATTTTACTTCAACTTACCTGTGTGCAATACAGAATCATGTGTTGGGGACGTTAAAGCCATTTAAAATATGAACTGTTGCGCTGTTGTTTAAAATATTATTAATAATAACAATAATAATAATATTAACAATAATAATAATAATAATAATAATAATAATAATAATAATAAAATAATTATAATAATGATATATATATATATATATATATATATATATATATCTCAGCTATATGTATTCATCTAAAAATATAAATATAATCAAATAGGCCTATGTTGTATATAAATTCTAGTATTTTGTTAATGTTTCACTATTATATAAGTTATCTAATTTATCATTACCTATATTTACAGTACCATAATATTACATTGATTTCATGTATTGATATTATTATTCCTTATTCCATTTATTTATTCACTAATATATTTATCTATTGAAATGATTAATTAGTTAATCAGTTACTTACATGATTAAACACTTATATTGACTAACTAATATATTGATTGATTACTGTATTTATTTGTTTATTTTTCCTTTTTCTTGATTTGTTTTTTGTTTTTTTTACTTTTTTGTTGGGCACCAAAGTTTAAAGCTTTATTTGCTTGTTTGTGGTTGTCCTATTCCATTTCATTTCATTTGATGCAGTTGAATTGTACTGTTTTATGTTACTTGATTTGTAATAAAGTACGTTTGAATTGAATTGAAATATAGCACATTCACTAGATTTATGAATTCAATAATGAAGAAAAAATATAAACAGTTATTTTTAGAAACACAGTTTCAATACAATACATTAGACATTCTTTGTTAAAATTGTTTAATTTAGAGCGCTTAAAAGGGAATTTTTAACGTCATCATTTTTACATACAAACACAAGATGATTTGGTATTGCGTTTAGAGCTTGTAGAAGAACTACTATTAGAAGTTTGATTGGAAGTGCTACTTGCTGTCTGACTTGGTGTGAAATTATAAGAGCTTGGTCGGTTGGTACTACTATAAGATGTTTGATTGGCACTGTAAGCGCCTCTTGCTGTTGTACTTGTAGATGGTGTATAAGAGCTTGGTTGGTTGGCATTGGAGCTTGATATATATGTGATCAGGTATTCTGGATACACTTGATTATTATTAAATACCACAAAAATAGTTGGATTAGTTGTGTCGTTGACGCACGAATCAAACAACCCTTTTGTTCTCTCTGAATCATCTTTGAACGGTGGTCTGCGCATATCACTGCTTCCACTTGTGTAACTTCCGACAAGAACTCGAGCAACAAACATCTTTTTTGAGGTTGTTACTGAATAATTAGACGTGCTTGCAAAATAAGCACCTTGACCATAAGCTGCACCAACTCGTGTCCCACTCAGTCGGAAATCAAAATTATCTCGACAAATATCTTCAACTTTTCCAGGATCAGTTTCATGAAACAGTAGACGCTCATTAACTGGTCTACAGAGATTCTTTTTTATCATAACTTCCTTTTGCCTTTTAAGAAAAAAAAAACATATTTTACTTCTTAATCTGTTATCTTGAGTTTTGTATCTGCTAATTGTTTTAGATGTTATTTTTGTAGGAAGTGAAGTTTAAAATAGCGCTGTTCCATCCCCCAATTGCATATGCACAATGTGGATTTCAACGACTGGATATCAGCAATATTTAATAGACTGTTTAATCAACATGTAAAATATAAAGAACGAAAACAGCAAATTTATAAAAATGTTTCTTTAAAGGGGTGGGAGTGATAGGGGCTAAACGTGGAGTGGGGAGGCTCTATGTCAGGGGCACTAGGTTGCAAAATAAGATGAAATGAGGTGATGTTTTTTAATGGTGGGGAGGGCGACTGTGATACGCAACTAATTGAAACAAAATTTACAAACAATGTACGACCATTACTTTTCCTAAAGTTAGTATGTGTCAGTTCAGAGTGCAGAGAACCCAACAATTATCTCCTTAACATGTTTCTCGAAAACCAAAAGTAAAGCCACTATATATATTTACATTACTTAAGTGTATTTAAAAAAAAATATTTTTTTCCAATTTTTCAACAAATATTCATAACCAAGTGGGGAAAAGCGGCATAGCGACAGTTGCAACCGCGGAGTAGGGCAGAGACAAGATAAATGCTAAAAACCGGCAGTTATAGCAACATCATTTCTTTTAATAATGCATTAATTGGATTTACAAAAAAACCTTAAAATGGACGTTTTATGACCTAACATTGTGATAAAAAATCATGTTTTTATATATGTTTCACATGATTGTACATGGAAAAAACTGTTTATGAATCGTTCCAGCCCCCCTCCAGCTGCACTACAACAAGATTGCAGTGATGGAACAGGGAACTGAGACCATATTATTCAGGGATCTCCACGGTTGAGTGCAGACATATTGTCTGATACTAGTTTTGTCGACTATAAGCTATGCTTTTACTTTTAAAATGATTAAAATAAACAGAATGATGTAAATTATTTACCGTGAAAATAAATCCCAGCAACTTTCATTTTGGATCCGTTCAATTTTCTTAACATGTACACATGGAAGTCTGGAACATTTTCCGTATTTCGTTGTACTCTTCACTGACCAGCGCTGATGTATGGTTGTAGGTTGCGGAGGCCCTGCCATAATCACTCGGTCATCCAACTCTCCTCCTTTTCAATTGTTAAAAAAATAGCTTGTCAGATGTTTGTTTTAAGTGTTGTAAAACACAAAAATTGTATTATTGATAGAATCAACATCACTAATGTCATTCAGTTTTTGAATACTAAATTAATAAATGAATAATCATATTCCAAGATGATTTTTGCTCTACCTGACGTGTTATATGTACTAAATGCTCAGTACATTCCCAAATACTAGCGAAAAAAATAATTCAGATGTGAATCGAACCCATGACCTCCAGGTATAACTAGCCTGATGTCTTAACCACTAGACCAATGAGCTTGCGCTTGGTGGCTAGTGGTGAATCTGATCTTTAAGTAGCAGCGGGCACTACAATGCTACAACATTCCGATGTCATTTTGCGTCAGGAGAAAAAATATGAAATGATGTTTTCCCTACGTGACGTGTTATGTTATATTACAGTATAAATTTAAATTATATTCTCCTTGCTATGAATAAAATTAACGCTGAGCTAAAATGACATATCATTTAACTCAATATATAATACTATTTATACTATTAAATTTTTCACTTACCAAGGTTTTTCTTCCCTGTATCTCTTCATATCAGCTAATGTCATGTGCTTTGAAGGTCTTCTGCAGACCGCCTTGCGGGTACCATACTCATCATTCGTCTGGGTCATATCTTCAAAGTCCAAGGTGTAACATTGTTTTCCCGCCTTAAATTTGACAGTCTGACTACCATTTCTGTTTCTGTATGCATCGTACAAAGATTCAAAATCTGAGCTGTCTTTGTCAGATCTTGCATTCTGCTTGGAATTCTAAAATTAAGGAAGTGTAATTTTGTGCTGTGAGTCATACACAAAACAATAACAATCTTAGAACAATTGGAAAATAATACGGTTATATAATATACTGACTAAAGACTACAAAAATAAACATTCTGCTACATACTCTGTTTGTTTGTTTGTTTTTATTTCTTGCTCTTTTTAAACACAAATTAAATTACCTAACAATTACATAAAAAATTTAACATCACTAAAAAACAAATTTACTTTATACATCAAAATCATTTAAAAAGGAAAATGAAAGGAAAAGGCAAAATGCAGAAGGAAAAACATCAATTTTTATTTTAAATTACATGCAAAACAAAACTAAAAATCAAAAAAGAAGTCAGGAACAAAAAGACATTTACATGGACTAAATTTTTGGACTGAATTTCTATGGGGAAGCTGACAATCGAATATACTTCCTCTTGTGTTATACTGCTGTCCATCCGAAACTTTTTAAAAATTCCTCAACATATACGAAAGACATTGTCTTGTACTTACATGTTCTGCATATTCAATCCATTTACCAAATTCATCCTTCCAATACCACAACCAGTAGGGAATCCAGTCAGCATCAAAAACATCACATTCACCTTTTACCTCCAACCTTCTTATGTCCATTTTAAATGAAGACGCAGAATTATACATATAACATTCTCTCATAGCATATTTGCATACAACCCCTTTGAAAAAAGTAGTAAAACCATAATTGCATTTTGGAAACTAGGGCATTCTAGCAGCCAAATGAGGTTTTAACTCTGTTGTAGGAAAAGAATATTCTGAGATGGAGCAGACTTTTTTTGTGGTTAAAACTACCATAAAACTTTAACAAAAGAAAAACAATATTACAAGCACCATATCATTGTGAGAAATGTGTCATAAAAGCTAGACGTTTTCAATGTAATTAGGGCATAGGTTTCAAAATCCATACATACATCATATTATTAAAACTACCATTAATTAAAACTAGGATGACATCTGATTGAAATTCTAAATGATTTTTATGTTAATCTCTTGGAATAAAAAATAATGCTAAAATAAAATGTTGTGTTTTTTCTAATACATCAAATACTGTAATTCAATAGTTTACGAAAATTTCTAAACTTCATCATCAGAATCCAAAAACCTACCAGGTTTTAAATTTCAAATAGGCATCTTTATTGTTTTTCATGTCACAGTATTTCTTTTCCACGACATTATTTCCAACAGAATTCAAGTCCACCCATTCTATACACATCTTAACTTGCCATTGATATGGAAGATCACAGTGATGTCTTTCATTTCATTTCATTTCATTTATTTCGCCTTTTTTTTTATCATAACAATACAGTAAAATATTCAGAAAATTCGAAAAGGTAATCCATGTTTCCCCCAAGAGCCGGCAGGATTACCAAAAAGTAAAATTAATTACT
>NW_022719918.1:37082-38315 GCF_011630105.1 Anneissia japonica | reverse complement strand
ATAACTACAATAATTTTAATTACAATTACCAGCATAATAATTATTATAAATATTAAACAACCACACAAACAAATAAAAAAGTACACAAAAAATTTGATCAGAAATAGGAAAACACCCACCCCCAAACCCTTCCCCCACTTCACAAACCAACAAACACCAAAAATAGAAAATTAAGTAATTAGAGTTCACTTTCAGCTTGACTTGGGCATAGGCATATCTGAAATTCTCTCAGTTGTAAAAATGTTCTTTTAGCTTTCTGAGAAATAAGTTAATGTTAAAGAGAGCAGCATCACGTACTTCAAGTGGAAGAGTTTCCCATACAATGGGAAAATAATTGAAAGCAGAGAATTTAAATGCATTGGTTCGGACAAAGGCCTTCCCTTAAACGCAAATCATCAGAGTGTCTTGTGTTGATCTTAACAAATTCCAAACAGTTTAAATCATACACATGATAAAGGCATTTACAAACAAAAGCTACAAGAATGAAATCGTATCTAGCCTTCATAGAGATCAAGTTAAATTTAACTAATCTCTCCTCATAGCTTAACACAGATCTGAGTTCATTTGGGATGCTCATACGAGTTGCTTTTCTCTGAACCTTTTCGATAGATTTCAAATGTCCAGCTTGAAATGGATACCAACTCGGTACTCCATACTCTAAAATTAGTCTCACGAGGGAATTATATAACTTGATAAAGGCTTCGGAGTGACTGTATTTCAAAGTTCGCTTAATAAGGCCAAGAAGTTTCAGACCCTTGGAAGTGACATCATTAACGTGAGCACCCCATGATAAATTAGATGCAATGTTAACACCAAGGTACTTGTGAGTAGATGTGAGCTAAAGGCAAGCCTCATTGATGTGATAACTTTTTGGAGATTGTGCTCGACTAGTTGATCGAATGATTCGCATTACTCTACATTTGTTCGGGTTGAGGGACATTCCACACCCCTCGCTCCACCTACAACCATGGTCGAGATCACTCTGGAGTATGGCTTCATCATTAGAAGAGAAAATAGCACGATAAAGAAGAGTGTCATCGGCGTAAAGAGGGATAGAAGATTGGATAGTATCAGGAAGGTCACAGATAAATAAATTAAAAAGAATGGGCCCGAGGACTGACCCCTGGGGGACCCCAGAGGTCACAGGGGCAACAGGAGAAGATTGACCCCGAAAAAGAACAGTTTGAGAGCGCCCAATAAGAAAAGAATGAAGCCACCTCCAGAGCGAGCCAC
>NW_022719918.1:2534-37074 GCF_011630105.1 Anneissia japonica | reverse complement strand
TCCATAATTATAAAGTTTAGCCAGAAGAGCGGAATGATCAACCCGGTCAAATGCAGAGCTCCAATCTAGAAACACTACGTCAATATGGGGAGGGGATCTTGAGTCAAGAATTGCAGACCAATGGTGAATCACTGACGACAAGAGAGTACAACAAGAACGGCCCCTTATTAATGAATCCATGTTGAAAACTGGAGACAAGCCCTTTGTCTAACATAAATGATGTAATGTTGTCAACTACTACTCTTTCGAGCATTTTGCCTACAACAGAGCAGAGAGATATTAGTCTGTAATTCCGAACACAAGCTCGCTCCCCCTTTTTATACACTGGAGCTATATTGGCATGTTTCCAATCGTCTAGTAACATACCTTTATCAAGTGAGATATTAAACATTTTAGATAATGGCTCACATACATATATAGCACTTAATTTCAACATAGAAGTTGTAATATTGTGAGATCGGGGGGACTTCCCGAACTTCAATTTGTTAATCAATTGGAGAACCATCTGCGGTGAGGTTTGAATTGGAGGAACTTCATCCAGTTCAGAAGGCCTAATGTCAGTAGGGGAAGGAATGTCCTTGTAGGACTGGCTACTAAAATTTGAAGAGAAGTGTTCATTAAAGGATTGGGCAATTTTACTCGGATCATCAGTATAAGATTCATTAATTTTAAAACTTGTGGTTGTCGGCTTTGCTCTACAACTCCTTACATAAGACCAGAAGGCCTTGTTGTTTTTGGGGTTACATTTGTTTATAATTTTGGTGATGTAGTCACGATACGAAGACTTAATTAAGTAACATAGGTGAATTCTAACAGACTTGAAGTCATTCCATTTAGTCTGTGCATGGGGTTTAAGAAGGTTTTTAGCTTTAATTGCAGCTTTATATAACCTGGATTTCCTCCTGGACAGTTTTAAGATTTCTACAGTAATCCAAGGTTTCTTTGGTTTGGAACGAGTCTTACGCAAAGGAACAGCTTTACAAATGTTTGAAAGGAATATTGATTTAAATTCAGACCAGATTTCATTAATGTCTTCATGCAAAAAACATGGCTCCCAAGAGATGTTAGCGAATATGGATATAAAATATTCAATGTTAACCTGAGAGTACTGCAGAAAGTAACCGGGAGGAGGAGTGGGAGGGTGAGGCAAGTATGTCATAAGAGAAAAGGAAATACCAATATGATCACAACCTGGTAATGCAGAGTGTGGAAGACATTGTTAATCGAATCAGGTCTATTAGTATATACGTGATCAATAATATTACCTTTTCCGTAAAATTTATCAGTGTCATTGTATCTAGTTTTGAAGTTTACCAACTGGGTAACATCCAGACAATCTAACTCAGAATTTAGCTTATTGTACAAAGTATTATCAAATTTATCAGAAGAAGGCAGGCAATATTAAAGTCACCGGTCAGTATAACATCACGGTACAGACTAATATGTTCAAAAACACTATCAATACAAGTATGGAAATTATCAAAAAAATCTACTTTACTATTTGGAGGTCTATAAAGAACCCCAATCAGTGATTTTTTTTGAGAAAGGATATACTTCTGTCCACAGGACAAACTTCAATGATGGATGCACTTGAAGAGTGAACATTCTTATGTATTGCAATTAACATACCACCACCTCTTCTATTTCTAGTGTAATCCAACAATCCAAGCTCGGCATCAGAAATGTCCTCCTGTAGCCAGGTTTCAGTTATAATTATGATGTGAGGATCTTCAGTCTCAACAAGGGCTAGCAGGTCGTGAATTTTTCTTATAATACTACGAGCATTCACGTACAAAACGTTTAGGCATCTTGTGATCATGATTATAATAGAGTAGAACAGTGATTTGTAACTAGTGCAGTACGGTGACGGTATGCTTGGTATGCGTGGTATGTCAACTCACGTATGTCCAGGAGAAGGTTATAGTGAACAAGTTAAAAATAATATTCAATAAATCAGTCTCAAAAACAGGACAAACCAACAGGAAGACAGAATCCGAGCAAGAAGAACAGTACGCGAAAACACACCAAAATTAACAAAGAAAAACACCATAAAATTCAGTTAAAAACAATCAGGAGATCCGAAGACATCAAAAATTTCCCAAACAAATCAAATCACAGCAGCAATTTCAGTAGGCAAATTAAAAAAAAGCAATACAATTCCATATAAAATATCAGTTAGGCTCCAAATGTTGACTGAGAAATAATATTGCACAATGATTTAGCCTGAGGGAGTGTCCTTGCATAGCTCCTATAGCAGCTGAAGTCGTTTGAAATTCGCGGGTAGAACATCAGGCAATTAAGAGTATTGCAGGCTTAGCGAAGCTCACATGAATAAGTCCGCTTGCTGTGACGACTGAATGGGATGGTATGGTTTGTCTTTGACACAGCCTGTCACTCGTGCAGTTTTCCTGCAAATATTCTTTGCAAATTTCATCCTTCTTATCTTGCATTGCCTCTGTCTGTTTATTATTGGAATTTAGCAAATGTTTTGATAGGGTCGACATTTGGTCGGAAGTTGTGGCATCTCCTCATGACATTTAACAGCTAGGGTTGGTATTGTCCGCTTTGGAACTGGCTTCGCAGGCATGTGTATATTATAATTCCAAAGAATGTCTTCCTTTTCATTTTGCATTGCCCGTGCCCGTGGATTATTGGAATTGATCACATATTTTGACTGTGTCACTTTAAGACTTTCAGAAGCTGTTGGTATAGGTTCTATAATCTTTAGCACTGGCGCTGTATGTATCTGTATATTATACTTGCAAACGTCTCCTCCTAATTCTTGCAATGCACGTGTCTGTGGATTATTGGAATCAAGCAACTTTATCGATTTTGCTTGACATTTAGTTGGGGTTTGCGGCATTCCTCCACGACATTTAGAGGCTGGGGGTATCGTCTGTAACTGCTTAGGTTGTACTTTTTCATTGAAATGTTGACTGTGGTTGCGAATGTCATCGTCTTTATTTTGCATTACCCATGTCTGTGGATTATTGGAATCAAGCAAGTGCTCTGTTTGTGCTTGAGATTTGGCGGACGTGTGTTGTATGATCCCTTCAAGACATTTATTAGCAGCTGAAGTTATCGATTTTGTATGGTTTAGCACTGGGATACGCGTAGGTATGTCTAGATTATGTTTGCAAATTTCTTCATTTTCATCATTCATTACGAAACTCCATAGATTATTGGAATCAAGCGAGTTATTTGATTGCGCTTCCGATTTTGCTGAAGGTTGAGACAGGCTTCCGAGACATTTAGAAGCTGGGGGTATCGATTTTGTAGACTTTAGCATTGGAATAAGTGTAGGTATGTCTGGATTTTGTTTGCAAATTTCTTCATTTTCATAACTAATTACCAAACTCCATGGATTATTAGAATCAACCAAGTTATTCGATTGTGCTTGGGATTTTGCAGAAGGTTGTGACAGCCCTATAAGACATTTTGAAGCTGAGGTCTTTGGCACTTTTGGCTTGGGTTTAAGCACTGTAGAAAAATCATTTACAGTATCATTCATTTTCATTTTTAAAATACTTTGTTTTTCTGACTGTCCTGTTGCAGCTACATCTGGCATCTTTTCAGTAGAAGGTAAGAATATCCTGGAATGAACACTTTCAGAAGTGTAGAAGCTATAAGTAGGAACCATGTCACCAATGTCTGAACAGCAACTTGGATCTCTGTCACTCTCGTCGCTATCGCTCTCTTTACCATCACTCTAAAAAATCTCAGCTTCAGGTCGATAATATCATTCTTTCCGCTCTTTAATCAAGCGAATAAGATCTTCAGAGCTGTAGTCAAGACTTATATTAAAGCGCTTCAGTAGTTGCAGGTTGGAAGCTTCACTATAGACACCGTGTGAAAACTTGCATCGTGTCCTGTACGTGCACTCCTCCATTACAAAGTTCCTGAAAAGCATAGATGGATACCTAACATCACATTCAATACTGTAACACAACCAATTTTAATAAATTACTATATACTCATGGCATTGAATGAAACATTTCTAATGGCTCAATATTGCTGCCAGACTAGGTTTTTTAACTTCTAAATCAGCTTCTTTCTATACTCATCTAAAAAACTTCATGTTAAATTACATTAGTATCTGTTATTTTTAAAGAAAATTTGATGTGAAAAAAAAACCAAAACACATGTAAATCATTTCCCATAAAACTAATGTAGTTTAAAATACATTACAAAATCAAAATAAATATAAAATCAGAGATCCTTACTTGCATATGTGTAGAAACCTACAGGACTGTTTCTTGCAACCGTGTTGGCTTCGATAAAATCTGCAAAATTCAGGAACCGGAAAATGAGGCCAGACCAATCGGAAAAGATTCTTTAAACAGTGAGATGGCAGAAAAGCAATCCCAAATTGCTTTAAAACCTGCTTGTTGTGATGTGATTTATAAAATTCATGACTTTTTCTACAGTTCACACCAAACCAACAGTAAGAACCTATTTGATATCAAGAAAAATCAAGGTAATACTTGAAGCTTGTTGATTGTTTGAATTATTCATGATGACTTCAATCATTTAAGATATAAAAATTGTACACAGAAAGAAAGGATTTACAGTTAAATGGTACTCGAAGACACTTACTTTACGGAATAATAAAAAATATACCCTCAACTATGATCAACTCTAATCACATGATTGCATACCCATGAATTATAATGTTTAGATAAAGGACCAGAAAGCGTAATAAAAAAGGTTTTGTGCTTAATTGTTCTTCATAATTTCTTTGTACATAAATCGACTTGCGCTTGTTTTAAACGGATACCGGCGCTATCTACATTTTCAATATCAGTATTATGTTTCAGAACATAAATCATGTTGCAGAATATTCATATTCATAATCATTGCATTATTCATTTTCTGATAGTATTTACACTAAACGCATGAGTGGGAAGGAAACATGAATAATCTGGGAAAATAAGTTAAAAGAACAGCTGCATCAAATACTCCAACATATATTCATATTATACTAGATAATTTACAAATAAAATGGACAGTAGATATAAAGTTACACCTTGTATATGAATTTATGAGTGTGATTGTTTATCCTAATCCATTCCATACACACAATAATATCCAATCAGAATTATAATTAACAATTTTGCACTTCCTAAACAATATCTTATACCTGTAGCAAAATAACCACATAGATGTAGGTTGTGGCAGGCATCTCCCTCACATTGGTTCTTCAGGTATGAAGGGCAGATCTTAGCCTGTGTGTATGTTTCAACAAAAACACTACCATCATCATAGTCCATGATCCTGAAATCGACATCATGGAAGTTTAAAATAAATTTCTCCAAACTTCCTAGGCCGGGATCGAGCTGACCAACATTTTCTTCAAGATTTTCAAGACTGAGTTTTCCATCATTTTGACACAGTAAATGCATAGCTCTCTTTATTACATTGATTTCATCTCTGCTTCTTCTTCTATTACTAGCAGATGCCATAACTATGAAAGAGAAACTATTTAAAATGTCAAGAACAACATAACACATTCACAAGGTTTGCTGCCTTTCAACCTTTTTTTATTTATTATTTGAATAAATGCCTGGACGTTTATTGTTGCGAAGGATTTATTCGAGGGAGACGTTTATTTAATTTTTTGTGTAAAATGGATACCTATAAATATAATTATACCTATAATTGGGCCCTTAATTTCACTCAAAAATGAGTAACGACAACTCATAACTACCGTCAAATCTGTTATAGCGTGATCCTAAAGACTTATTGGTCCCATATCGTTAAGAAAATGTAATTTTACTAGAGTAGAATATTCATAGAATGTGTTGAGAATGATTTTGCTTTTATTATTTTTTACGGTCATTTAGGAGGGGTGGGGGAAGGAAGGAAGGAAAAGATAAGCTCCTCCTTATTCGAGAGGGAGGCCTTTATTTCAAATAAGGCTCTGGAATGGGCGTTTATTCGAAGGGGTGTTTATTCAAAGCGGAGCGTTTATTCGAATAAATACGGTAAGTTGATTACATGAAATTATGCATTATTATAAAGCAAAAACCAAATGGAATGTATCAGTATGTTTTTATTATCTAAAAAGGATGAGGCATAGGCCAGTTATTTATGTTAACAACCCTATACACATTTCAACCATACAACCCCTACCTCCCCTTTGCCCTTAGCTCTGTTGATAGATGTTAACTCTCAACCAGAGTTAAACATCTTTTAAATTCATAAAAGCAGAGGTTCAGATTAATAGGCTGAAATGGTAAACTTTTCCAATACAGGTTTCGACACTGTAGAAATGACAAAATTTCTGTTTTGGATGAATAAATACAATCCAAATTTAACTGTGAGTTTTTGCACTTTATGTCCCACGAGTTTTGGTGGGGTGGTTTGGTCCCTAACTTGTGACGTGTCTTTGATCATTGCATTACTTGTGTATATAATTATTATTTACGGTACATCAAGAATTTAATCTTAAATTGTTTAACGTGAAGCCAGACTGTTATCAATCTAACTGACATCTGAATCTACTATGCAAGAATGACAAAATTTTAAAAATGTTTTAAATGACTTTAATCTGTAATTTAAAAAAATATCTACAATTTAGTCAGGATTTCCAAAGAATGGTCAATTATAATGTCTAAATTATCGAGCCTAACAAACGCAGGGCTATGCATACTTACTCGCCCTAGCGTATATGTAACTTAAGTCACGGAACAAGGGTGAGAATTGAGACAAGGTCAAAGGTAATAATCCTTGCAAAAATATGACCAAGTAACAGTATAGGTTGAATGTTAAAGTAAATTAGAAGCTAGTTACTTAATCGACGTAGAAGGCACATTTACAAATTAAATCACAGAAATATGGTTGAGAATGACAGTAGAGGTCAAAGGTCATAATGCCAAAATATGACCAAAAAGTAGTAAAGGTTGAATGTCATAGCGAATTAATAGCTTACTTATCCACCATAGAGGCATATATATGTAAATTAAGTCACGGATGGTGGGAAATGATAGATGAGGTCAATGGATCCATGTCAAAAGATAACCAGCCAGAAGAGTATAAGCTAAATGTTACAAATATTAGAAGCAAAGTTACTTATTCGATGTAGATTATGTTTTCACGATTTAAGTCAATGATGAAGGCCTAATGGTCAGTACCTAAGTGGTACCGTGCCAACATTGTTCGTCTATAAAGAATTCATTAATTTTTGAATACAGGTTATTGGTTACAAGGCCATAATCTAAGGGCATATTTCATGCCGAAATTCTTGCCTTAGGCTATGTTCACACACACGGCGTAAGGCTGGCTTAAGCCTGGCGTAGTGTACGCCTTTGTGTGTGAACTAGGCAGTGGCGTTGTTAAAGCCACTCACTACGCCACGTCCTTGGCGTTATTAACGCTACCTGCAGACCCCAGATTAGCTAACGCCACTGAGCTAACGCCAGTGATGCTTCAATGATTTGACCTCATTTCAAGAGATTGACCAATCATGATTGCAATATAATATTATTATAATAATATTATTATAATAATATTATTATAATAATATTATTATAATATTATTAGCTACTTTGGTCTATTTTCTGTGCTCTCTATAAATGAAATGGTAAAGGGGTTCCTTTTCTATTGCATTAGTTATAATGTATATGATTTATTGATTGTGTTTTGTAAGATATTTTAACCATTTAGACTGTCTATTAAAACATGCAACATCAACAATGCTAGCTGAAAAATCAAAAGTAAAATTGTTCATTTAAAAAACAATAATCATATAAGTTCACTTCGAACAATTCACAGATTTAAAAGTTTTCATGATGCACTGTTAATTTTACTACTGTTAACACGTACATTATTTAAAACTATTCCACTCCACATAGGCCTATTACTGCTAGTTTAACCATGGTTTAACGAACGCCGTTTGTGTGAACACTTTGGAATTTTAATCCGTGGCCTGGCGTAAGCCACGCCAGTCTAACGCCGTGTGTGTGAACATAGCCTTAGTGAATTCGGTCCTGCTACCCGACCTACTCGGGTTATCGATCATCCAACCCCTGTCACAAGTGACAGGTCGGGTGACAGATTCGCTACTTACCTAAAATTTATTACACACTGCCGGCGGCCTGCGAAGGTCGCGTACTAGTGTATTGTAGTTAGGCCTAGGAAGGTTAGTGATCTAGAGTGAGCAAGAGATATTTCGTTTACAATGGTCAGACACGGCAAACGTAATGAATAAGCCTACAATCTAGGCTACAACAATTAATACTCTCTTAACATATTCCTACATTTTCAATAAAAGGAAGTTATAATCGGGAGCGCATGTTTAGGTGTGGTGTGATGTCAAAAAGTGCATTGGCAGTCCGTAACAAACAGAAGCAACTGCTGAATTTCCCGCAAATACTTTTTACTGGGAATTGTTCTTCTTGTCTATACCACAGTATAATTAAAAAGAAAATACAAATTGTGTTCACACCTAAAAGTCGGGAAAATTACGATGCATAACAAACAAAAATAATAAGATTGAACTGAAGCGCCTACCCCTGGCATCCCAAGACCGAACCATTGTGTGCCCGGTGAAGCTTATTATAATAGTATTTAAACATGGGTATTATAACGATTAGTGCACGTGTTTGAGTATTAATATAATATTTAAACATGTTTATTATAACGGTTAATACACATGTTTAAATGTGGTAATGTTTAGGCATGTGTATTTATAGTTATAATACAAAATGAATACCCTGCCACAAAATAGACGGTTCTAAATCGCCCACGACTCAAGCACATTGGCTTCTCGTTCGTTCGTGACGTTGTGCACTGGCCGTGAGAGCGAGTAATCGTCTGTAAATCGTATGCAACGAAGATACAGAATATCAGTTATAAAATCAATTTAGCATTTGATTTTAATACATGACGAGTTACTCTCTGTTCCTAAATTCTAACTGTCAACTAAATATTCATCGCTCGATTCGGAGGCCCTATAAAATAGAGATTTACTACTCTCTGAGCCTAGATTGAAATACATCAGCTGTAAGCTGTAGAATAGCCCCTGGATAGCCAGGAATGTGAGTAAACATTGCTGTTGTACGCCACACGATCATAAAATACAAAATGTGTCTATGCTTACGCCGAGTCGTAAGCATTAGTCATAGGCTATGCTTACGCCGATCTATTGAGCATGCGAAGGGGTGCGTAATCATTATTTAGAGGCTATGCTTACGTCGAATAAGGTATACCGGGAATCGTAAACATTAATTAATAGGCTATGCTTACGCCGATCTATTAAGCACGCGCAGGGCTGGCGTAAGCATTATTTCGAGGCTATGATTTTACGCCGATCTATTACTCGTTGATCTGCTTAATATTTCACGTTGTCGAGGCATGAGCTTTGTCTAGTCCACAGTTTTCCAAAAGAACAGGCATCGTCATAAACTGAGGCAGACATATTAGTACATTCCCACACGAGGACCTAATTCTAGCTTACCTAGTTTTTGTAGCACTTGCCTATTTAGCCTGCCTTAATTCACTTTACTCAAGTACTCCATATCATCCTTGTGTAAAAATATTTGACCTGTGCCAAGCTCTTGTACTTTCCTCATGAGTGCCGTCTGTTCATTGTGATACAGTATTTCATTGTTAGATAGGCCTATCTAGCCCAATCTATGTTGATATTGATACAATACTATATCTGAAATAATAATGACAATGTATCTATGTATGATGTGTAGAATGTTGGAGATGACCTGCCTGCTGCAGTGATATTCTGATTTTAAATCATTGTCCTGTACATTACAGTACATAATTAAAAAGCGAAATCAAAAAACAAGAATTTCCCCTAGGGTGCTCTTATCTCGATCCCTCACCCCGACCTTTCCAACATCTCTTGATCCGTGTCCCTATAAAATTCTTAATTTTCCTATTATGAACAAGTACACATACAATAATTACAAGAGAGCGTGACACAGTTTCAATCCAATTTTGTTATTAATATACAAAAACACTAGTATATTTCGGTTTAAGCACCAAGGTTTTTAACAACTGAAATGTTTGAAAGGAAAAAATAACTTTCTTTTTCTCTACTAACTAAATGATTCGATGTGCAACAACTGTACCACGAAATATGGGCTGTACTAACTTAGCTCTGATTATTAACATGGTGAGATAAGATGTCCTGTAATCAGCTCATTCAAGGTCACATGGCAATAATTAGCACTTGAAAAGGTAGGAGTTTAAACATGCCTTACTACGGCAATATTAACTACGCAGGTGTAATCGATTGAATAGAATTTTAATTCGGGTTTGAAGTTTCTTTTAGGTGCACGTTTTTTGGCAGAATCGATGCTACGTGAAGATCGTTTATATAAATTTATGTGATTTTCTTTCTCCCAATTCGATACAGCTTCTGACAATTTTTCATAGCTTGTGAAAGTGCCACCGAGACGCAAAGTGTATTTGCACATGCTCAATATGACGTTTTCGTACTAACGAAGCAAGCGGCGCCCTTCAAATAGATCGGAGTAAGCATAGCCTATGATTAATGCTTACGACTCGGCGTAATCATAGACACTTCGTAATAAAATAGAATAGACTAGAAAGAATCGTATTCTTACATTTATTTAGGCCAGCATAAACACCAATACGCCATGTCATTTTCAATACATATGTGTATTGAAAATGACCAAAATTACCATCTTTGTTTTTTGAGAACTAATAAAATATTGATGCATCTTTCTGGCTATAGTATTCTCTCGTCGCCAAGTAACAGTTTTACGTTCGCGAAATTCGTGAAAAAAGTAAAGTAAATCCACAGATGTACAGCTACTGTCTTTTTTTTATTATGCTCGGATTTTGGTTTAAAACATTTTATGTTTTAAATAATAACATTAGATTCAGAAATTGTGTATACTTTCTGAAATTTGACCATGATTGGAGCAGTACTGGCTGAACTTTGTCCGATTTTCTCCTACTACCAAGGTCTTGTTTAGGCCTACTCATTGTGAAGGCCGTTTAGGCAGCATGCAGGCAATTAGCAATCAATCATCCAACCCACCAGTGACCATTTCTTCTAAGGGGAAGAATTTCGTCATGTTGGAAATTAAGTCACAGAACTATGGTTACAAATGGTAGCAGAGGTCAACTTTCAAGGGCGTCGGAAGCGGTCCGGCTGGTCCGGTTTTGGCCAGACCAATAATTTACAACTCAATAACGTTTGTAAGCCAAATTGTACTTTCTCTGATGCAACCTCTTTTTTTTTTTTTTTACAAAAAACATCTATTTTTTTATACAAAATTAGATGACTTTACTTCAAGCAACAAACAAATTAGTCAACTTCGTCTAAATGTAGTACGTAGTACCCAATCTAAGCTGTTATAATTATAGTTAATTGCTTTAACTTGGATTTGTCACGAGCGCCAAATTCTCCTGGTGACGATAGTGGTCCCTTTGAAGTTGCTGAAAAACGCTGTAAATTACCATGTGTTTAATACCACGTGTATGGAACAAATTTGAAATTATTTCATTTTTTACTAAGTATCAATAGCTTAGGCCTATTTATCATGATTTGATTCACCACGCAAATAATAATCTTCCGGCCCCGAAACCTAGACTAAATACTGGGATGGTGTCCGGTGGAGGATAATTTTACATTTAGATGACTAGAAGATTAAATTAGTTCTAGTTTGCACTAGCACTAGCAATCTTTATTCAGGCCCCGAAAAACTCAGAAATACCAAGATGGAATCCTCAACAATTTTCTTTTACTAGATAGTTCGAAATCAAAACTAAGCGATTAAACATTTAATGTATATTAAAACGGCTGCTTTTCATTATCTGCTAAGAAATAATTCAGTAAAGACCTACCACAACACAGAATTTTTAGGCAACTTGATAAAATTCTTAATGCTCATGATCCAGATCATGACAAAATATTCATTCTTAAAATGAATGTAAAAGATAATGTATTATACCGTACCTTGAGCAATCCGAGTTTATTTCATTGCATATAATATTTTACATGCCTATAACCCTTGTTCTCGATGGGCGGCCTGCCAGCCTGCAGGCTATTTAATTTGGCCTGTGAAAACAAAGTAATGAAAAAAAAAAATTAAAACATAATATAAATTTCGATAAATACATTTTCAAAAAGTAAAGAGAAAAATGCAATCCTTGGGTATTGTGTACATGGTGGTTTGAATTTAGCAAGATAATAATACTGTATGCTATAAATAGCGCAAACAAATTTTATCACTGCGTACTTTTCATGCAGCGGCGTAAACTAAGTTGTGAGGGGCCCTGGTTCAAGAGTACATTCTGGGCCCTTGGCGCAAATTGACTGCATGTCAACTAAGAATTGTACCACCGATGGGTTAGAGGAGCAGTGGTCTCTCCGATTTTCTTAATACAATTTTGACAATAAATCTTCCGAATTTTATTTTTTAATTTGTAATTTTTAGATGACCATAATAAGTATTTCTACTTCTTATGACCAAAATAAAAGGCAACTTTAATAGTTTTTGAATTGGTGTAATTATTTATGGGATTAACCATTGAACAATCAACAATTCTTGTATAGTTCTATATAAGCCTACTTAAGCTAAATAAAATGAAATTGACTTATGTATCATGTATGACCGTGATACTGTAATACACATATCCGATAAATATGGCAGCCAATCACCTTTTAATAAATATCAATTAGAAACATTTTATTTAGCGATTTTTTTAGTAACATAGGAACAGAAATTTCTAACTTAATTAAAGACAAAACAGAATGAAAAACCAAATTATATTCACACACTAAATGTTATGGGACTTGTATCTGGCGATACTGTATTGAAAAGAATCCGGCATGTTTATCTTGATTTCATCAGTGGCGTATCCAGAATTTAAGGAAGGGAGTGGTGATTAGGTGCGAGTGCATAGGACGTCAGCCACTTTAATAGTTGTTAAAACATTTTCAGTATTTTCTACCTTAGCTGAATGCCCCGAAATGGAACTTAGTTACCATTTCATTCTTTTTACCTTCTTTTGAAAATTGAGTAAAAAACCCCAAATTAATTGAATATGTGCCCGAATGGCACTTAAACACTTACAATTCTAAAAACTACATATTCACCTGGGCCCCACCATGGTTGTGGCTGAGGTGAGAACATTTCAAGGATTTTAAGCTTGTAGATGCCCAAAAATTGCACTTGAATAGTAAAAAATCTACAATGTCCACCTGAGCACCACCATGGTATTAGGCGGTAGACGAGCACTTTTTAAGAATTTGAGACTTTAAAAGGCTCATAGATGCCCGAAAACGGCACTTAAACGTTATGAAACTACCATCCATCTCAGCCAACATGGTTGAGATAAGACAATCGTAAGAGACTATTAGATGCCGGAAATGGCACTTTATTACAAAAAAAATCTACGAAAATTACAATCCATCTGAGCTATGGTTGAGGCTGAGGTGAGGAAATTTTAATACTTAAAATTTTTGTCAGTTATTTGTCAACACTTTTTTTTCAAGCTTTGAAGGGGGTGCATACGCCACTTTTCATAATTTCGATACTAGGCTACTAAGACTTGCGTCACGCTATATCGTGATGTCTATGTTCTATTATAAACGAATAATTAATGAATGGATGGTTCCAAACGATTGGAAAGTCTCACTGACTACAAAGGTATAAAGGCAACAAACATTGCCTTAACAATTACAGACCAACCTCAGTAGTATATATGCGAAAGTCCAAGATCAAATTATATACATATATCTCAATAAATGTGAGGTCTCACCACGAAATGAGATACATCGTTGGTGAAATCATATTGAGATATTCACCAAAACAGGCCAAAGTCAATATTTTTACAAAATTTAGATTTTAATGTTTTTGAATAACTTGATACTTATATTTTATGATTGTATACTTTGTAAGTGAATTTTCTTGTCAAAACAGTGTTCTCTGCACATATTCTCTAATTCTAGTCATATTATTTTTACAGGTTAGTTTATCTTTGAGGTCGATTTTCTCAAAATGTGGTTCTTATACACCTAAATTTTAAATGCTCGCATCTCTAGATTTACTTATAGTAGGGAACCATTCAAAGACCAAATGAAAGCTTATAATGTGATCTACCCAAATATAATATAAACTGGATTTTTGAATTTCTAACCATGAGACTCATTTTGTGGCGAGACCTCACAAATATGACCTTATAAATGTTATATCCATTAATATGACCGCGAAATGACAGCCACGTGCTTTATTTATTTTTCATATTACACTACAAAGTGTTTTAACACAATAAATCATAAATTAATACTATAACAAAATGAAAAATATGGGTGTTAGACATGCCAACCACTCCGATTTCGGCGGAGTTACTCCGTTTATTTAAGCAAAACTCCGCACTCCGATTTTGGGTCGAAAATCTCCGCTTTTTACGCATTTTGGCCAGCTGAAATAAATCGCGCATTTCTGAATAAAAAATGATAATCCTCTGACTTAGATAAGAACAACACCACTTAATTTCGTCCTGAAAACAGTGCTCAGAACTGTAGGCCCTATACACAATAGTAATTTGCACTCTACGGTCCACTGATTTGGAAAAAAAAAACCCCAAATTTCATTGACATTAAATCGCTTTAAGATCGCTTTAAGAGTTGCACTCTGAACTGTATATGAAAAATTATTTCGCGCTCCACGGTCTACTGATTTTAGAACGCGAAATATTACGATTTTTGTGTCACTGTGTATAAGCCGCACCTATTTTTAAGCTCCAAACCGTTTCCATAATGTTAAGTTTCTAATTATTTTTAAACATTGACATTACTTACAAACGTTCACATAAAGAAATTTAATCTTTTTCGGCTGATTATTAAACGTCAAACAACTGGAAATGCGTGTAAACTTCGGGCTATCCGCAATGAAACAACATATTCTTGCTCTAGGGAAATCCCCATTATTTCATGCTAGACGGTCGCGCTACGTTAAATTTTCAACATCACTTTAGTTTAATAAAATAAAATACTTATTGAGTATGTTAATCTATTTTAAACAATCCTTCTATTATTATGGTGAATAATAACAGTCGGTATTAAGCTAAATATAGTGGTAATTCTTGGCTTAAGTCATTACTATTCACAGCCCACTGTGCGGAGCATGCATTCATTACGCACCCCTATAAACAAAAACAGAAGTGGAGAAATATTGTGCGATACAAAGTTTACTCATGCGCAGATGAAGAATGCCTTTCTAAAGTTAAATTCCAGTAAAATAATTATTACAACTTCAAGAAAACTATAGCATAAATTAATTTCACAAGTTTTTATTATGAAATTATAGCGGATCATTCTCTCTAACGGTACAAGCCAAGGGGAACCAGACGTCGAACAGCATGTTTCAACAAACCAGGCGCTCAGAAGTTTTTCAAACTCGTCTTATTGGCCTTGTAGGGTTGGCATGTCTGTGTAAAGGAAATGAGTTATTGTGGTTTCAAAATTACTTGACTGAGAGGAAGCAATAGTTAAATGTTGCAATAACTTTTTGCTTTATTAGATTTTTATAAGGTAGCGGGGCCTTTATAGGTCGGGGCGAACGTCGGGGCCCAGGTTCATGAACCTGCGGTAGCTACGCCACTGTTTTCATGGCCCTATTCTAAACCTGTAAGTAGAAATAACGACACTTGAGACCAATAATAATTCATGAATGATTACATAATAATTTCATAATTATGTGGGTATGAATTTTTTATAGTGTTGATATATTAATTTGCATATGCGGGCATATTAATTTTCATATTTTGCTGGTATATTATTTTGCATATGCTGGTATATTAATTTGAATATGCTGGTATATTAATTTGCATATGTTGTTATATTAATTTATATATGGTTGTTTATTAATTTCCATAATGTTGAAATATTAATTTGCATAATGCGGGTGTGTAAATAATAACGATATTGATAAAATTAATATTAATTTCCATAATGTTGATATATTAATTTCCATAATGCGGGTGTGTAAATCATAATGAGAATATAGGGTATCGCTGAGCCTCCTATCTAAGTAGTTCTGAAAAGAACTGTTTTTGTTGAGAATATCTCAACGCCAAATAATAATAATAATAATAATATGAACTTAGATTACACAAATAGTAATGTAAAAAACCTGTGATAAATTGTATTCAACTTAGCTGAAAATTTGTAAATGAAAATACTGTCTCAACGCCAAATAATAATAATAATAATAATATGAACTTAGATTACACAAATAGTAATGTAAAAAACCTGTGTTAAACTGTATTCAACTTAGCTGAAAATTTGTAAATGAAAATACAAATCTAAATTTCTAACTTATTTTCAGTAGGTCTAGTTTAGTTAGGGAGAAAACAAACAATAAGATTCGCTGAATAATAATAATAATATAAAACTTACATAGGGTGATCTCATCCTGCTTTCACAAATAGTATATAGTAATGTAAAGTCCTGTTCCAATGTAATGTAAATTCCTATTCCAAAAGGCGATCTTTTTTTCTACACAATTTCCTATAGTAGTAAATTAACGGAAGCGGGATTTTAAAAAAGATTGTTCCAAACACGTTGAGGACTGACCATGGTATGACGAATAATGAAAAACCGATAGATTTGAGGGTACATGACGTATAGTGAATTTAGTCAATGAGATACGTACCCAGACAGTTCCGGGTACATGACGTCTTAGTGAGATTAAACAATGAGCAACGTGTCCATCGAGATAAGGGCTGGTGAGTAATGAAAAATCGTGATATGTACGGGTCCGTGATGTCTGAGTGACGTTTGTTTATTCTTTGTTTAAAACGGAGAGGATTTGTTTTATAGTAATATATTTAAAATAATGGTAGTAATAAAAAGTTTAATAAATGAAAATAAAAAGTCATAAAATAAAATAAAAAATAATGATTATATTAATTATAATACTTGGATTAACGTATGTTTGTTGATGGTAGTGTAGGATCTATAAAATAGAGGAAAAATTTAGGTAAGAGCATCAGTTTGCTCAACTACATCGTGGTAAATTTCAACTCTCGTCTCTTCGAAATACTGTTATATAATTCTGCAAGAATGAACTTCTATAAGCCAATAACCGATTTTACCGACTCCAAGATCACCGAGAAGGTGAAGAATACTATGCAAAGCGTTATGCATCCTACCAAGAAACAAAAAGTTGAAATTGGGCCAAATGCTAGCGCATCGTTTACTCCAACACTACGACCTATTATGGAGAATACAGAAACTGTCATGGCAACCAAACGTATCCATTTATCGAAAGAGAGACATGTTGTCGCACAGAGGTGGAACGGGAAAACATATATCTGCATTCGCGAATACTATCGAAAAGAAGACCGTGGAAAATTTTTGCCTAGTAGAAAGGGAATTAATCTTTCTATAAATCAATGGTATCAAATGCTACGACGATCTAATGAAGTTGAAGATATGCTACAAGAGATCAATGGTACAGATGAATGTGGTATTGAAACGGATGAAAACGACAATGGGAAACATCCCAACGAAACAAATGGTGATGAAAATGATAATGGCGGCGGAAAGAGAAAACAAGTTGAGGAAAAACAGATACAATGCGCAGATGAATGCGGTTCAGAGTCAGAAGAAAATTACAATGAGAAAACTAACACGGTCCTATATTCCGATGTTCTTGTAGGCCTAGATACTGACCCATGTAATCAGGAATACTGGTTTTACCATCCAAAATAGTGATCAGATCAGACAAATTCATACAATTTTGCTCAAAGTGGGAAGGGTTATGGGATTAATCGACCATACCAAAACGAAATTTAAGCAATTAGTTGAAGAATATTTGCTAAGCTAACACTGACTTCACGAACTTGTAAATTAATGTTGATTCTATGATGATATGTATATTATTAGTTTAATAGAAACGAAATAGATGAAAAGCTATTTGCTTCTAAATTGCATTTTAGAATGCCTATAGGGAGAGGTAGGGTAAGAAAAGGGATTGATAAAGAATTTGCGGGTAGATATCTGATTAGAATTAACAATGGGTTGAATGAGAATATCTGTTGTGCCAGAGCGATCATCACCGGGATCTCAATGATTGAGGATAAAATTAATAATAGACAAAGATGGGATAATGTGAGAAAGGGCCGATATGAACAGGGAAGTGCTGCTCTCCATTTGTTGAGGAATGCTGGGGGTTAGAGAGGGACCCTGTGGCATTAACGAATTAAAAGCGTTTCAGACGAGTATTCCCAATTATCAACTCATTGTTATTTCTAAAGATAATTTAAATACTGTTATATTTAGTGGGGAATTTAAACAAAAGCAAATTTATTTATATCTTCATGATAATCATTTTGATTTGATTTCTAGTATCACGGCTTTTTTTGAAATTAGGTATTTCTGCAACAAATGTTTTAAAGGGTATAATAACAAGTTTAAACATGCATGTGAATATGTGTGTAATTTATGTAAATCAAATGATTGTACAGCCTCTGTTAATTCTGATTACTCTGTAGAATGTGTAGACTGTAACAGACTTTGTAAAAATCAACAATGGTTAATAATCATAAAACAACCGTAAAACGGATTAAAACATCAACTTGTCAAAAAATTAAGTCGTGTAAAACATGTAACCTTATTCTTCGTAAGGGTCATAGATGCGATAATTACTTTTGTAGGGTTAGACGTTTCCTACGATCATGAATGTTTTATGAAACAGATTGTAGAAAACAAAAACAAAGAAAAGAAATTTAAAAGTCAAGAAGAATTTAGGAAATCCGTAACTAAACGACATGCCAATAAAGTTGAATACATGTTGCAAGAACTTAATGGTGAAGATGTTTGCGGTAATGGTACGGATGAAAATGATAATGGCGGAAAGAGAGAACAAGTTGAGGAAAAAAAGATACAATGCGCAGATGAATGCGGTTCAGCATCAGAAGAAAATTACAATGAGAAAACTAACACGGTCCCATATTCCGATGTTCTTGTAGGCCTAGATACCGACCTATGTAATCAGGAATACTGGTTTTATCATCCAAAATAGTGATCAGATCAAACAACTTCATACAATTTTGCTCAAAGTGGGAAGCGTTATGTCATTAATCGACCATACCAAAACGAAATTTAAGCAATTAGTTGAAGAATATTTGCTAAGCTAACACTGAATTCACGAACTTGTAAATTAATGTAGATTCTATAATGATATGTATATTATTAGTTTGATAGCAACAAAATAAATGAAAAGCTATTTGCTTCTAAAACAAAATTGTATGACTATTTGATATTAATTTATTTGATAAACTTGTAAATGCCTAGAGCTCTTAAATATACAATGTATTATTATTATTATTATGTAACAGCGATAGATGAGCAATGGGAATTAGATTTCGTGGATTTAACAACACTACAACGCTACCATAAACAATATAGATTTCTTATTACATGTACCGATGTATTATCGAAATATGCGTGGGCTATCCTTATTAAGAACAAATCTTCCGATACAATGTTGGATGCTATGAAGAAACTTTTATCGGGCAAAAGAAAGCCTTTAAAATTTCATACAGATAGAGGTTCAGAATTTAAAACAAAAAGGTTCAAGCATATCTTAAATCACAAGACATACATTTCTTTATGACAAACAATGAAACAAAGGCTAGTGTTGTTGAGAGAGATTCAATAGAACATTAAAAACGAGGATGTAGAGATATTTCACGTCTAAAGTTACCAATAAATATATCGATGCGCTTCCCAATGATGTAATTTCTATTATTTGAAGAGCGTTTGCTAAGCTAAAAACTCTTAATTTATGAATTTGTAAATTAATGTAAATGTTATGACGATATGTATATTATTAGTTTGCTACAAACAAAAATAAATGAAAATTTATTCTTGCTTATTATTTAAATTTATATTGTATGCTGGTAGTGGAGTAGATACAAAACAACAACTGCAAGAAAAAACTGATAATAAGTTTTAGATATACTACGACCCGAAAATTCTGATAATTTCAGAGGGGTAAAATCATAATTTAAACTGGTTAAAATTGTGAAGACGACCATGATGACGTTTGTGATGAGGATAATGATGATACTGTTGATGGTGATAATGTTTAAGAAGATAATAAACAATATTGATGGATTATGCAAAGTATCAGTGGTGATGATGAGGATGCTGCTGTTGGTGATGATAATAATAACAAAGATGATAACTACGATGGATATTGATGATAGTGACTATGATATTGATTATGGTGATCAAAGTGAGGATGATGGTATATGTTATTAGGATGCTACAAATGTTGTTGATAGTAGTTATGGTAGTGATTATGATTATTTTGG
This sequence comes from Anneissia japonica, assembly GCF_011630105.1. NCBI lineage: Eukaryota > Metazoa > Echinodermata > Crinoidea > Comatulida > Comatulidae > Anneissia > Anneissia japonica. The sequence goes on along the minus strand of NW_022719918.1, from coordinate 16,755 downwards.
CCACCGTAGTGATGGTATTGATGTTAGTGAAGACAACTATGAGATGAATGTTGATGATAGTGACTACGGTATGGTAGTGATGATGAAAATCAAATTGAGGATGATGGTGGAGGTGATTATGATGCTACAATGGTGTGATTATGATTATATTGACAGACATACTGATGGTGATGATGTAGGCGAAGTTGACGACAATGATGATGATGATGATGATGGCGATGATGGGTGCAAAAATTAAAAGCGAGTTATACCGCAAAAATAGAAATTGTATTTATAGGCCTAATACCTATTTTTACATTTTAAAATATATAGTAAGATCTATGATATCCTCGGATACAATGAAAACAGAAAGAATATAACAAAAATAATCCAAACAGATAATAATTAGATGAAATATATTCAAAATACTCTCGGCATAGAAAAATAAAATTGTCCATATCATAGAGTTATTAAACAATGCTATGATAAATACAGTTCCATAGCCGATTATTTTGTTACTTTTAAAGGACGTATTCATTTGAAATGCGGAAATAAGGAATCGTAAAAACTGTAAAATATAAACCTAGTTAAATTCTAATCACTGAATAAATATCACATCTGTCTCTTATACACATCTAGATGTGTATAAGAGACAGACTAACACGGTCCCATATTCCGATGTTCTTGTAGGCCTAGTACAAAAATAAAATATTTCTCTTATATTTACAAATTGCATGTTAATAAAAAGTTTAAAGAGATTTATTTACAAATAAGATGAAAAGATTAATCTAAATTGCAGAACACATTGAAGTTTATTAAAATACATGGAAAATATTAAAATTACAAATTAATATAATTGGAATAAAGTATATAACACTTATAAGCCATTCGTTTAAAGAAAATATAATTTTAAACTTCTGAATGTTAAAAGGGTAAAGGTTTATGTAAAGTAAATTAATATTATGTAAGAAAAATAAAATTCGTGTCAAGAAAATAAATTTCGTGTCAAGAAAATAAATTTTATGTCAAGTAAATGAATTTTTATGCAAAGGAAATGAAACTGTGTAAAGCAAATACATTTTATGTAAAAAACAATGTAAAATCATAATACATTAAGAAATAAAAATGTATTAAACGAAAAATTTGTGTACAGAAAATAAATTTTATGTAAAGAAAATATGATTTTTGTCAAGAAAATAAGTTTTATATAAAGAAAATAAAATTCGTGTCAAGAAAAAAAATTGGATGTTAAGTACTATGTGTATCTATTCCACGATCGGTAAAGAAATAATTTCAAATAATGAAAAAGCTTTATATTTCTGTTTCATCGATAAGCAAAGCAGATTTCATCAATCTGTCATATAATTATAGTATACAAAAAATAAAATATTTCTCTTATATTTACAAAAGTAGTACCATTAATTTACAAAATATACAATAATATTTTTAGACATTACAAAAATAAAATATTTCTCTTATATTTACAAAAGTAATTACAATAATTTTCAATATATACAAAAGTAATTACAATAATTAACATTATATATACTGTCTTTTTTAGGTTTACACAAACACTTTTAATTTTTTCAAGTACAATAATTTATCAACATGAATAAAAATATCTGCAATAATAGATAAAGTGAAAAGTATTACCAAACATATCCATTCAGCACCGTTTTAAATTCATCAATAATTATTCCCTTATCATACTATTCTATAGTCTTTAGTTGAGGTTTCATTTACAGTTTTTCTTGATTTGGGCTTCTTGGTTACCCGATTACAGTTGGATTTAGTGTTTTCCCTGGGCCCATGTCTTTAATCATATTGGTATGATGCGGACGGTATGATGATAAATATGTAACATTGAAAGTGCATGTAGCCACCGTCCACAACACCGTAATTATTATCGTGGTTGTCGTCATTCCTGCGTATTCATCATGTTACCGATGAATTTATTTAAAATTAAAACAAAAATTAAATTGAAGAACAATCCGATGTAATTAATACGAAAATCGAATACGAATTAATACCGGAGATTATTTAGAGGGCACTGACAAAAAAGAGATAGACCCAAAGACGATAAAGTTATTTCTTGTTTTGCATCTGATAACCCTAAAAAAATATTGTTATAAAATATACTCGAGTAAAACTATTTGCACAGTAAAAGGTTTCACGTTTAATTTTAAAAATTCACAGAAGGTATATTTCGTAACTGTTACCAAAATGAATAAAGACATGGGCCTAGGGAAAACACTAAATCCAACTCTAATCGGGTAAACAAGAAGCCCAAATCAAGAAAAACTGTAAATGAAACCTCAACTAAAGACTATAGAATAGTATGATAAGGGAATAATTATTGATGAATTTAAAACGGTGCTGAATGGATATGTTTGGTAATACTTTTCACTTTATCTATTATTGCAGATATTTTTATTCATGTTGATAAATTATTGTACTTGAAAAAATTAAAAGTGTTTGTGTAAACCTAAAAAAGACAGTTTATATAATGTCAGTTATTGTAATTACTTTTGTATATATTGTAAATTATTGTAATTACTTTTGTAAATATAAGAGAAATATTTTATTTTTGTAATGTCTAAAGATATTATTGTATATTTTGTAAATTAATGGTATTACATTTGTAAATATAAGAGAAATATTTTATTTTTTGTATACTATAATTATATGACAGATTGATAAAATCTGCTTTGCTTATCGATGAAACAGAAATATAAAGCTTTTTCATTATTTGAAATTATTTCTTTACCGATCGTGGAATAGATACACGTAGTACTTAACATCCAATTTTTTTTCTTGACACGAATTTTATTTTCTTTATATAAAACTTATTTTCTTGACAAAAATCGTATTTTCTTTACATAAAATTTATTTTCTGTACACAAATTTTTCGTTTAATACATTTTTATTTCTTAATGTATATGATTTTACATTGTTTTTTACATAAAATGTATTTGCTTTACACGGTTTCATTTCCTTTGCATAAAAATTCATTTACTTGACATAAAATTTATTTTCTGGACACGAAATTTATTTTCTTGACACGAATTTTATTTTTCTTACATAATATTAATTTACTTTACATAAACCTTTACCTTTTTAACATTCAGAAGTTTAAAATTATATTTTCTTTAAACGAATGGCTTATAAGTGTTATATAGTTTATTCCCATATTAATTTGTAATTTTAATATTTTCCATGTATTTTAATAAACTTCAATGTGTTCTGCAATTTAGATTAATCTTTTCATCTTATTTGTAATTAAATCTCTTTAAACCTTTTATTAACATGCAATTTGTAAATATAAGAGAAATATTTAATTTTTATCTTTTCAATGAGTTTGTTTTACAGTATATTTTATGTTTAGTTCTACTGTTCCTTAATATCTTGCGTTTGCAGGAATCAATGTGATATTTATTCAGTGATTAGAATTTAACTAGGTTTATATTTTACAGTTTTTACAATTCCTTATTTCCGCATTTCAAATGAATACGTCCTTTAAAAGTAACAAAATAATCGGCTATGGAACTGTATTTATCATAGCATTGTTTACCAACTCTATGATATGGACAATTTTATTTTTCTATGCCGAGAGTATTTTGAATATATTTCTTTTAATTATTATCTGTTTGGATTATTTTTGTTATATTCTTTCTGTTTTGATTGTATCCGAGGATATCATAGATCTTACTATATATTTTAAAATGTAAAAATAGGTATTAGGCCTATGAATACAATTTCTATTTTTGCGGTATAATAACTCGCTTTTAATTTTTGCACCCATCATCGCCATCATCATTATCATCATCATTGTCGTCTACTTCGCCTACATCATCACCATCAGTATGTCTGTCAATATAATCATAATCACACCATAGTCAATATCATCACCCTTTGTAGCATCATAATCACCTCTACCATCATCCTCACTTTGATTTTCATCATCACTACCATACCGTAGTCACTATCATCAACATTCATCACATAGTTGTCTTCACTAACATCAATACCACCACTACGGTGGCCAAAATAATCATAATCACTACCATAACTACTATCAACAACATTTGTAGCATCCTAATAACATATACCATCATCCTCACTTTGATCACCATCATCAATATCATAGTCACTATCATCAATATCCATCGTAGTTATCATCTTTGTTATTATTATCATCACCAACAGCAGCATCCTCATCATCACCACTGATACTTTGCATAATCCATCAATATTGTTTATTATCTTCTTAAACATTATCACCATCAACAGTATCATCATTATCCTCAACACAAACGTCATCATGGTCGTCTTTACCATTTTAACCAGTTTAAATTATGATTTTACCCCTCTAAAATTATCAGAATTTTCGGGTCGTAGTATATCTAAAAGTTATTATCAGTTTTTTCTTGCAGTTGTTGTTTTGTATCTACTCCACTACCAGCATACAATATAAATTTAAATGATAAGCAAGAATAGATTTTCATTTATTTTTGTTTGTAGCAAACTAATAATATACATATCGTCATAACATTTACATTAATTTACAAATTCATAAATTAAGAGTTTTTAGCTTAGCAAACGCTCTTCAAATAATAGAAATTACATCATTGGAAGTGCATCGATATATTTATTGGTAACTTTAGACGTGAAATATCTCTACATCCTCGTTTTTAATGTTCTATTGAATCTCTCTCAACAACACTAGCCTTTGTTTCATTGTTTGTCATAAAGAAATGTATGTCTTGTGATTTAAGATATGCTTGAACCATTTGTTTTAAATTCTGAACCTCTATCTGTATGAAATTTTAAAGGCTTTCTTTTGCCCGATAAAAGTTTCTTCATAGCATCCAACATTGTATCGGAAGATTTGTTCTTAATAAGGATAGTCCACGCATATTTCGATAATACATCGGTACATGTAATAAGAAATCTATATTGTTTATGGTAGCGTTGTAGTGTTGTTAAATCCACGAAATCTAATTCCCATTGCTCATCTATCGCTGTTACATAATAATGTCTCAATCGTATTGTACAATTTGGGTGATATACCTGATGGGTCTTTGTCGTTATCGCATGGATGACCCAAAAGCGATTGGATATCACATAATTGTTGACGGTAATTTACACGCTGCCTCATGGAGTTTAGATAGGGTTCCATATTTTCGAATCGACAATGATACAAGGAATTGATTATGTGTCCATATCGCTGAAGCTGTTTTGTGCTCTTTGTAATTGCTGATTCATTACTAGGCCTATACAAATCGATCAGACGTCCTGGTTCATACAGATAAAACACTCGTTCACTATTCGCTAAAATTTTCCCTAGAAATGATGAACCTGATCTCTGTCTCTTATACACATCTAGATGTGTATAAGAGACAGCCACCCCCTCTATTTCGAATTCCTGAATCCGCCACAGCCCCCATCTGTTACAGTCCATGACTCCACTATTTTGAATTCCTGGATCCGCCACTGATTACAAGTCGCAAATGTGCAAGCGCTTTACGAAGATTACACATCTACCTATGTACGTCTCTGACGCGAACGCCCTGGAGCGCTCACGTTAATATAATGCACATTCATTATGACACAAAAATCGAAATCGGTAGATTGGTAGACGTATTCGTTTCAAAACAACAAAGGGATTATTTGCTTTCCCTACCACTTTCCCAATCAGATTAATATATGGGCTTATTTTATTCTCGATTTTGTATTTTCGACGTCTACCCATCACATCCACGACGTTTGTAATTTTGTTCATATTCGCAATTTCCATTAATTCCATTTATTTATCATATAGGCCTAACATTTACATTTATGGTAAAAATTTAGTATTTTCAATACCCAATGATATTATGATCTGTTTACATTGTGCCCTTTATTTACATTGTGCTGTAATTTTACGTAGCATTTACAAGTTTTAATAGTATGCAGTGAAAATCCGAAACACCGCGTGGTTTTATTTACGATTCTTTAAATTTAATCCTATTAATAAACATTAACCCGTAGTTACATGTTCACAATGTGTTTAATTAGATTGATTTATTTGGTATAGGCCTAGATCATTTTCTTTAACATGTCAAAGTTGGCTATATTCATATTTAGGCCTATCAAAGTTTTGATAGCTGTAAACTTAACAAGCTTTAATTTTTTTTATTTTAAGTTATTTTAAAGTCGTTTTTTACACAATGTTTTTCTTATACTGTCAATATTTCCTTGTTAGTTGTACAGGGATTGTCCTCCGTTTTGGCATCCTTGTGAATGCACCGTCATTGTGTGCCACCGTTTTAAAAGTGAAGATTCAAATAAAGATTATTATTATTGTTACGTCGGCCGTATTTTACTGACTCAATGATATTCAACAACAACACTTTTTGCCTTTTGTATATATTTATTAACTGTTATCAAGATGGCCAAGATGTAAAATTACTGTGAAATAAAGTAAAAAACAATGATTAAACAATTAAAATAGGCAATAAGAAACACACTGTACCTCGACAATACTAATGTTATCAGCCTATCGGCCACATAATGCAAAACTATTTAAAGGGTTTTTCTTATTTGCCTTTTAAAATTTATACATTAAAGAATCTCTCTTGAGATCCAGCGGGCTGCCACTGATGCACGAGGTAGATTGCATCTTTAGATCTCCGATCTTGTTTACAAATACATTATTCCTTTGAATGTAAAGAAGCTAAAAGTATGTGAAATTTTATTTAAAAAAAATTTAACCTAGATTACTTACCAGCTTTTTCGAACATTGTACTTGGTTCTGAAACCAAAAAATTAAATATGATATACAGTCTTGGAACATTTTGTTTATACAAAGCACGTACTTTAAGATATAATTGTAAATGGAACTTGGATTCCACGTCAAGACTATTTGATATTGAATACAATAAGAAATATTAAGAATGCGTTGATTAGTCAGCCATCAGGACTGACCCTTTTTAATATGTACAAATGTAAATATATACAAATATAAGTATATAAGGTATAGGCCTACATGCACGTAAAAAATTGTCTTTTAATTGTATGCATATGCGCCTTTTTATTTTTAAGCTTATGGTATACATATGAGCCTTTGCATTTTTAAGCTTGTTGTAAATATATAAAACGGATATTTTATGACATGATTTATGAAAATCAAAGAGGAAAGAAGAAATAAAAGTGTGTTTAATCCCCACTAAAGAGAAAAAAGAATAATAATAATAATAATAATAATAATAATAATTATTATTATTATTATTATTATTATTATTATTATTGCAGTCCTCATGCATGATTTGAGACTCATGGTAGAAGCCTATTGTTAACAAACAGCTAGAGAACCAAAGAACAATGTTTTTAAAAATACATTTCGATTTTCCTGCAAATAATTCAAGTCATACAGGACTCTAATATATGACGCCAAGTTCTGTCTCTGTGTTTTCTTCTGATCATTGTGTTTCGTCAATAGCCTTTTTAAAAGTCATACATTATTAGAATCACCCCGACATTTGTGCCGCCAAGTTCCACTTCTGTACATTGTTTTATTCACTGTGATTATAGCATTTTTTACTTTACAGGGAATAAAATGTTGTTGTATCAATAGACAGTGCTCATAAAATTACATTCCTACATGCGTACTGTGTACTTTCGGAAAAATGTTAGTATTTTGACTGACGACTGTTAAACTGATGGCAGGTCCACACAGAAATTTCCTGCAACCCGATTGGGTCATGACCACTCACCTAGTACAATTTAAAAGTAGGCCACCATAATTTCAAATTGCAAATAGACCTCTCGGCTGATAATATATTTGGCCCATCAGATCAACTCATGATTTGGCAGTTGAAACAAGTTACACTTTTTTTTTTAAATAAAAACACATTTTATAAGAACACTGAGGCTGAAATCGCTTAAAAATTCAAAACAAAATAAGAACAAATTGAGTCTGAGGTAAAATGATAAATGAGGTTCTTATTTATTTTAATAAAAAAAAAACCCTACAAATTTATCTATACCGTACTTTGCCGTGGTTTATGTAATACCCTCTATAATAAAGTACAGTATTAAATATATACTGCTGGACAAAAATAATTTTGTATGTTTGAAAAGTTTGTAAAAATACCAACAAAATAAGAACATTTTGAGCCTGAAATCGCCAAAAAAATAAGAAAACTGAGCCTGGGCAAAATTTACTGGTTCTTATTTAAAAAAAAATTTATTACGAACCAGAGACATATATCCAGATACTCATGTTATATAAACATAGACATTCATATATTGTTTCATATATTGTATTGCATAAATCTTGTGAGGCCTACTCGTGTATTTATTTATCAAAGAAGCATCTCGTTATTGAATTACAGGCCATAATACACATTCACAATGATCGTTTACATTCCATTTATTAGTGATAATAACGGAAGTCTCAAAAGAGACTGAGAAGTTTGAGTTTTTGCAAGTTGAGTATATGATGTTTTGAAATGTTGAGAAACTTTTTCTTCTGTAGTTGTTACAGCTGTGCTGGATAATAAGGAGACTTAGAAACTGACATAAAAAAACAATTTTCTGGTCCTAGGCCTAGCTAGGCAGACCTAGCCTAGGCGTAGGCCTAGCTAGGCCTGAACTGTGATTGTAATGTTAGTAAATATACGTAGGCCTAGGATTCGTTATTTTGATTTTCATCAGCAAGTAATTTGACTTTGAAAACACATACTCTGCTAATAAGGCCTAGGCCCAATATACTATTTGTGATAGGCCTCGACAAAATTATCCTATCATTTATTCACTAAATAATAAATAAAATGCAGAAAAAAAAGCATATATGTACAAACCAACTAATGCTGATTAATTGTTTTTTATTTATATTTTCATGATCTGAATAGTTTTTGAATTATTGAGCAAATAATATACACTATCAAAGGGCCCGTTCGAGCGAAAAACGCAAACCATATTCCGGTGAATTCACCGGTTAATCGCGCCGAGCACACAGCGGGTGGTCCACCGTTCGAGCAAATTTTAGCTCATGTCGAATACCGTGTAACGAAACTATTCCGGAAGTAATTTTGTAAGGTCATTCAGAAACACCAATCCCATCAACCTATTCTTTGTTTACTTCTGCTTGTTTAAACATAAAATGCAGAAATAAAAGCATATATGTACAAACCAACTAATGCTGATTAATTGTTTTTAGATTTATATTTTCATGATCTGAATAGTTTATGAATTATTGAGCAAATAATATACACTATCAAATATAAGCATTACGGTGACCTTGTTAAATAATTAGCTGGCACAGGGGATTAGAGGTAATGTTATCAGCTGGCGCTCTGGTTGACTAAATAAGAAAAGAGCTGGCAGCGTAAGGGTTAACAAATTGTTTATTTAACGTTATTTTTCATAAGAAAGTATAATACATACTCCAAGTATTGAAATACACGCCATCGTGTATTTCAATACTTGGAGTATATATTATACTTTCTTATCTGAGATTAATCAGTGGACCTTTCGGTTTTTATTTTTCATAGATCATTATATTAAACAATATATGCACAAATACCTTTGAAAGGTAATTACTCAAAATCCTGTTTATCTTGACTCTAAGAGTACTGTACTTTCACTTTCCAATAACTTTGGTTTGAAATGTCCAATTTGAATGAATGACTCCTCATTTTAAAGATCACATACTCGGGTATTTGAAAATACCAATAACTTGAATTTTAATGTTTGCTACAACTTAGCCATTTTGCCACAACATGCCTCATTTGCGCGCACCAAAAAATGGAAACGGAATAAGTTTTAATATGTTTTATGGTTTAAAATGCACCTAGATTTATCTTTTGTAGTAGTAGAAAGAGATAAAATCCGACTGGATACGGGCCTGGACATGTACCATGTAGTAATAACACATGCGCAGTAATACAGTTTACGCCTAGCTTTCGACTAAAAAATCGTTTTAAAAACGGTCAATATTTCGAAAAGTTACATCAATTCAAAGATATGTCTTAATAATTATCGTGTGGGGGGGGGGGGTTATGGTTCGGTAGAACACCCCTTTTCTAGCAAACCCCCTCTTTAATGGCAAACCCCCTCTTCAAATTTCATAAATAAGTCCTCCAACCCATCTAATGCACTGCAGACCCACCCAGACACAGACTTTTTCAAACATATCTGCTTTTATAGCATTATTTAGACGAATAAAGCACAAAAATCCTCTCCTTAACGTCGTTAAAGTCCTTTTGCTTTTGGGGTTTTTGCCAACCCCACCGGGACTTCGACTGTGGACAACACGCCCACCCCCCTGTAGTGTCTGGACTACAAGACTAGCATACCTCGTGTGTTGTTCGGACATGTTGTTAAATCAGGACTGGTGGATGAATAAACAACGAATGGCTATTGTAGAGCTGGAATATTGTTTATTTTGTCATTTAATTGTGTTTGTTTGAATACGATAGCAACACACAACATTGGCGACGAGGCTGTCGAACCAACTGTGAGTTTGAATAGTATAATATTGCGATAGTTTTGTTTTAATACTGTACTGCTGTACGATGAGCGCTGTGAACATTGAGATCACTGGAGTCGCTGCGTACGATCCACATGACGTCCATGCTTCGGCTGAACAGTGGAAGAAATGGCTTCGCAGTTTCGAGTTATATGCTACTGGTAAAGGAGTGGTAAACAAAAAGCAAAAGAAAGCTTTATTATTACATTGTGCTGGATTAGCTGTACAGGACATATATGATTGTGTAACAGAGGAGAATGGAACAGATGAATATGATGTTGTTGTGAAAACATTAAATAAACAATTTGTAATGAAAACCAACGTACCGTATGAGCGTTATTGTTTTAGAAAATTAACTCAAAATGACGATGAAACTATTAACCAGTTTATTAACTGATTGAGACAGCAGGCTACACGATGTGATTTTGATGCTGATCAGATTGATGAATTAATTAGAGACCATGTGATCGAAAAATGCAAATCGAATAAACTGAGAATAAAATTACTGGAAAAGGGGAACACTTTGAAATTAGCAAATTTAAAAACAATAGCTAGCTCATTCGATATGAGTGAACAACAAGCAAAGGAAATGTCGGAAGGAGTTGGAGTGGAAACACCAAGTGTAAATGCAGTGAGAAATGAGAGATTTTCAAGGTCAAGTATGAATAGCAGAAGCAAGAGCCAGTCTGGAAATTCGAATGGTAACAGATCAAGTAGGCCAAAGGTCAGTGATAGTTATCAAGGTACATGGAAGTGTTTTCGCTGCGGGAAAGAAGGACATTTTGCTAGGGATAAATGTTGTCCTGCGAGAGGCAAGCAATGTACTAAATGTAAATTACCTGGACATTTTGCTGTTTGTTGCAAAACTAAAGTAGGTAGAGACAGAAAGGTATCGAGACGTGGTGGTGGTATTCGTAATGTTCAAAGTGAAAGTGAAGATGATTATGCTTTTGGTACACGTGATGATATTATGCATATAAATTCTAAAGCCACAAAGGTAAATGTTTGTATGGATGTACATAAGGCAGAAATAATTATTGATAGTGGTGCTACAGCAAATATCATAGATGAAGATTTATGGCAACAGTTAAAATGTAAGCAAATTAAGTGTAAATCTGAGTTGACAAACAGAAAGTTATATGCATATGGGTCAACAAAACCGTTAGAATTATTAGGGAAATTTACCACAAATGTTTCGATTTTTAAAGATACAGGTAACAATTGTTCTCACAAAATAACAGCAGAAGTATATGTGCTAAAAGGGAAAGGTCCTGCTTTGTTGGGATATGATACGGCAATGAAGCTTGAAGTGCTAAATATCGGCATCCCACAAGGAATAAATAGTGTACAAGATAAGTATACACAGGTGTTTACAGGTATTGGTAAATTAAAAGATTACAAGTTACATTTATTTATTGATGAACAGGTAACGCCAGTTGTTCAGAATATGTATAGAGTACCCTTTAGTCTTAGAGATAAAGTGAGTGACAAATTAGACGAGTTGGAATCTCTTGACATAATCGAAAAGGTAGATGAACCGAGTGATTGGGTAAGTCCCGTCATAGTAGTTCCAAAGCCAAATGGTGATATACGCCTTTGCGTAGATATGAGACAGGCAAATAGAGCAGTTAAGAGGGAGAGACATCCAATCCCCACAGTTGATGAAGTGCTGTATGAGATGAATGAAAGTACAGTGTTCTCGAAATTAGATATGAATTATGGCTATCATCAAATTGAATTAGATGAGCATTCATAACAAGTAAAGGTCTTTATCGTTACAAAAGATTGATGTTTGGGATAAATGCTGCTCCAGAAAAGTACCAAAGAGTGATTAGTCAGACGTTGAGTGGGTGTGAAGGTGTAGCCAACATATTAGATGACATTGTTGTACATGGAAGAACACAGGCTGAACATGATAAGAGACTTAGTGTAGTGCTTGAGAAATTCAAAGAGAAAAATTTGACTCTCAACAAGGACAAGTGTCAATTTTCTGTACCAGAGATTACATTCATGGGTCACACTTTGTCAGCAAAAGGAATTAAGCCTACAAGTGGGAGAGTCAGAGCATTATCAGAATCAAAAAGACCAACAACAACTGCAGAAATAAAAAGCTTCTTAGGTCTAGTAAACTTCTCTGCGCGATACATTCCAAATTTAGCTACAGTTGCAGAACCCTTAAGACGATTAGTGCGAAAAGATTCTAAATTTCATTAGGGAGCTGAACAAGAAAATAGCTATGTAAAACTTACAGAATGCTTAACTAATGAAACATGTTTAGGCTATTTCAGGTTGGATGCAGAAAGTACTCAATTGGTGACAGACGCAAGCAATGTAGGCATTGTGGTGGTGTTTTACTTCAAAAACATGATGGTGAAACCAGAGTTATGCCAGCCGGACCCTATCCGATGCTGAAAGGAAATATTCAACAACGGAAAAAGAGGCATTAGCAGTGGTGTGGGCTATGGAGAGGTTTCATGTTTATTTATATGGACTTGATTTTGACCTAATTACCGACCATAAACTACTAGAAGGCCTGTATGGACCAAAGTCCAAACCAAATGCACGGATTGAAAGGTGGGTGATGAGACTTATGTCTTATTCTTATACAGTAAAGTATGTACCTGGCAAAAATAACATTGCTGATATTTTATCGAGACTACCAATAGAAACTGATGACCAACAAAATCATGACAGTGATGATACAGAGATGTATATTCGATTGGTCGCATCAAATGCAACGCCATGTGCGCTATCATCACGTGAGGTTGAAGAGGCATCCAAAGATGATCCAGAATTGAGCAAGGTGAGAGATAGTGTAAAGACAAACAAATGGGATAAGGACTTGATTCAGTATACTGCCATACAACAGGAACTTGCATGCCTTGGGTATTTAGTTCTTCGAAACACAAAGCTTGTTATTCCATCAAAATATAGATTGCAGTGCATTGAAATAGCAAGGTCATTTAGGAATAGTGAAGACCAAACAAAGGCTCAGAACCAAGGTTTGGTAGCCTGGAATGGCGAAAGATGTAGAAAACTATGTTAAAACATGTCATGGGTGTCAGATAACAAGTTCGACGTCAGCACCAGAACCATTGAAACCAACACAACTACCAACAGGACCATGGCAAGACATTTCAGTTGACCTGCTGGGACCATTTCCATCGAATTAAAATGTACTAGTTGTGGTAGATAATTATAGCCGTTATTATGAAATTAACATAATGAAGAAGATTACAAGCGAGAAAATCATAGACGCCCTAGAGAAAATATTTCTTCAACATGCCTTACCACAATCAATTACCTCAGATAATGGTGCGCAGTTTGTTTCTGATGAGTTTGAGACCTATCTGAAAGAGAGTGGAATCAAACATAGACGCGTCACACCATTACATCCTGCTGCAAATGGAGAGGTGGAGCGACAGAACAGATCTATAATGAAACGCATTGCGCAAGCTGAAGGAAAAGACTGGAAGAAAGAATTACGTGTGTATTTATTTGCATACCGTACAACCCCACACAGTGTTACTGGACAGACCCCAGCGGAAATGATGTGGAATAGAAAATTGCGAACAAAATTACCAGAATTGGAGGATAATATTGTACATGATGAAGATGTTTCAGATCGCGACGCTGTATCAAAATTAAAAAACAAATTATACATTGATGAGAAAAGAGGTGCGAAAGCGAGAGAGATGTGTGAAGGAGATAAGGTTTTAGTTAAAAAGA
>NW_022719918.1:0-1629 GCF_011630105.1 Anneissia japonica | reverse complement strand
GTAACTACGTAAGTTCAACATCTTTTCAACGTCAAGTTAAAATATAGTTTGCATTTCAATGTAGAATCAACGTTGAAAATGTGTTACGTTTTTCAACCAAACTCCTATTGTTTATCGAACGTTTTTTTTTAACGTTAAATACACGTTGCAAATATGTTGAGATTTTAATGTTACAGTATGAACATAAGTTCAATGTTTTTTCAATGTGAAGTTAAAATATAGTTTTCTATACTACTTTATTTCAACATTGAATTCACTATGAAATCTGGTTGAGATTTTTACATAACAATTACAATGTTTATTCTACATTTTTCTCACGTTAACTCTAAACATAATTTTTATTTCAATGTAGAATCAACATTGAAAATGTGTTGTTTATTTTTACAAGGTATCCATTACTTACTCAACGTTATTCCAACAATAAATAAACGTTGCAAATGGTTTAGATATTAAAATTACATTAGCAACATTAGTTCAACATCATTTTAATGTAATGTTAAAATATAGTTTGTATTTTAACATATACTCAACTTTTAAACTATGTTGTTTTTCTGCCAAAAACCTATAGTTTATTCAAAGTTTTTTCTACGTTAAATAAACGTTGAAAATATGTTGAGATTTGAATGTTACAGTAACAACGTAAGTTCAAGATTTTCACAACATCAAGTTAAATTGTAGTTTGCATTTCAATGTAGAATCAACTTTGAAAATGTGTTTTCAACCAAAGGCCTATTGTTTATTTAACGTTTTCTCAACGTTAAATAAATGTTTAAAATATATAGTTTTTTACTCAACTTTATTTTAACATTAAATTCACTTTGATATCTGGTCGACATTTTAACATAACAATTGCAATGTTTATTCAACATTTTTCCTAGCCTTTATTTCAATGTTAATCATCGTTGAAAATGTGTTGTATTTCTACAAAGCACCCATTATTTACTCAACATTGTTTCAACAATAAATAAATATTGAAAACTGGCTGAGATATTAAAATTTCATTAGCAACATTAGTTCAACATCTTTTCAATGTCAAATTAAAATGTAGTTTGTATTTTAATGTATAATCAACATTCAGAATGTGATTTTTTTAACCAAGTTTAAATTTCTTTAACTCAACCTCAACTTGATATGAAGGTTTATATAAATAATTGTACAAGATTTATTAAAGTTTATCTCCATGGTAGGGTATAGAAAACTCATATTATGGGAGCGTATTATCTTTAATCATTATAAGGTATACATTACATGGTTCTCTGTCCTTGAAAGTGTGGCAAGTAATGGGATAATCGGATTAGGTCATTAGGTACAGACCAATCAGAAACAAATGCTCATTTTTTGAAGTATCATTTGCTGTACGTTGGCTTCATACATACACAGTCTACATACTACAAATTTCAGCATTGTCAAATAAATTATGGTAAGAATTTTATATTTGTATACAATATTAAAGGGTGTATCTAGGCTAGCCCAATATCGTAACTGTATAAGCTTGCTTTATTTATTTGGTTATCTTTGTTCTAGCTAGAATAGGCCAGCAGGCCCTCTGACCCTAGCCTAGTAGTAGTAGTAGCTGCAGCTAGGTAGAGACTAGGTTAGTAGTTGTAACTAGGTAAGAGACTAGGCCTA
>NW_022719917.1:0-880 GCF_011630105.1 Anneissia japonica | reverse complement strand
CCGGACGGGGGGGGGGGACTAGTGCAGCGAATCGAGTCTCACTTGGCTGGGGGCCAGGGGGGCCGCCTAGGGCCCCCGGTGGGGGGGCCAGGGGGCGAAGCTCCCTGGAAGCCACGGATATTTGATGGATTATGGCGAAATTTTATTACTTATTTGATAGTTACTATATGACTTCATGTAGGTTATGCTTTCTAATGTTGAAATCAGCTTCCAAAACCAAAACATTTTGAATAAAGCAAGAAACAAAGAGTATGCAATGTAATCATCTAATTTAATTTCAAATCCTCATTCTTGAAAGTGAAATTCTATATTTTGGAAATTTTGCATGAAATCTGTCAACCACTCTGTCATGGTCGAGGTTGCTTCACATATCACGAAGTATTCCAACCATCATGAGGCTATCTAAATGAGCATTTGTCATAACAGAACGCAAATTATTTTGTTGTGATGATGATGAAAAGTTAACACAAACAATATGGTGGCTACACGAATATTACATGTAATTTTTTTTTTATTTGTTTGTTCCCCGACAAAATTTATTGTCTTCCCCGTCGGGGAGGGGGAGGGGGATATGTTTCCTCGAGCTATGCTTCCCCGACGGGGGGGCGCCACAACTGCCCGGTATACCACGTAGTTCTGAAAAGACTGTTGTTTTTATTGTGTTTCGACGTTTCGATTGCGTTACCAGATAACTATTGTTCTCCTTATTACGATTTCAGCAACTCAATCGAAACGCCGAGACATTCTTACATATTTTCTATCTACTTACTTCGCCATGCAAAAATTGAAGCTACATATTGTATATCCCACAATGATAGTTTATGTCTCGCGGAAAAATTATGAGGGCGTACTCAGCATTGTGTAATGTCTCCCCAAGCAA
>NW_022719916.1:0-2073 GCF_011630105.1 Anneissia japonica | reverse complement strand
ACCTCTAACCAACGTCGGGCCAACGGTTTTAACCAACATCCCTTTCAAACGTTTACCGACGTCGGGCCAACAATGTACTGTGACGTTGAAGCAACGTCTGCAATCACATCTAATATTTACAACCTCTAACCAACGTCGGGCCAACGGTTTTAACCAACCTCCATTTCAAACGTTTACCGACGTCGGGCCAACAACGTACTGTGACGTTGAGACGACGTCTGCAATTACATCTAATATTTACAACCTCTAGCCAACGTCGGGCTAACGGTAGTACCCAACCTTCTTTTTAGTAGTTTACCGACATCGGGCCAGTAACAAATTGTGACGTTGTACCAACGTCGGTAGTCAGACTGAATATTTACGACGGCTTACCAACGTTGGGACGACATCGGAAAATCGACAAATATATTCATACGTTGGGCCAACGTGAAATTCCAATGTTGGTTTGACGTTACTTCTCCGACCAAATTTTACAACCAAACACCAACGTCGTACCAACGTATAACAGATATCCGACCCCGACGCTTGCCGACGCTTGCCAACGTTACCCAACGTTGGGCCAACGTCGCTTTGCTAGCTGGGTTGGCATGACTCCTGCTTGACCTGCCACATTCAAATATTATTGATACACCATCCAAAGGGGAAAAAAACACCTATCAATTTTTTTTTTAAATTCCCTTGAATAAACAATGAGACAAATATCAAAAGAATTTTAAATCTTCTTTAATTTTACAGATTTTAACTACAAATACCACTAAATTTACTAATCTAAGGGCCGATAAGAATATAAGAAAAGTATCATTTATGCATCTGCCAGTTATTGGCAGGTAAAATATTGTTTGAATTATTATTATAACTAATTTTTTTACTAAATTAGTAAATCACTTAAATAAACTGAGTTGCCTAAGCAATTAAAATATTGCATTTTATTCGTCAGGTTTTTAGCTCAATGTAATATTGTATGTTTATAAAAAAGAGTAAGCCTGTCACGCCAAAATTGGTCCAGGCCAAAAAATGTCCGGCGGACAGATTTTGGCCGCCAACATCGCTTCTCCGGATTGATTTTAGACGCTAAAACTGGTCTAGCTTGGATAAAATTGGTCCGAGTCGGCCTGACCACTTCACTTTGAACTCGTCTGCTACTCATAGAGTAGGACTATGATTGTTTCTCCCGTGGAGTCGAGGAAAGTAATTTATGTTTCTCCCACACTTGCAAAATCTTTTGCAGTGACAGAATATTAGTACTACGTATTTATAAGATTTTGAGGACGTATTTTATCAACCCCACCTGATAATGCATTTCCTAGGTAATAGCGGCCGTAGTTAGGCCTAGGTTTGGGCCTAAAATGAAACGCAAGACTGATTTATTAGTTTTAAATATTCCGGATTATTGTGTGGGGTATTAGATCATACAATAGATATTCTAATACATGAAATAAAGGGTTAAGGATTCTTGGAATTGAATGCATGTACATACAGTCTTCGTCGCGGCGTTAAAGCACACACACAACCAAAAAAGGTAAAAAGAATAAACTAAAGCGGACCAATACGATTTAAGCCCACATCGTTTAACTTTCTTAATTTCACTTATGATTTTACACATAACGAATGAAAACAGTAATATAGTATATAATGAGGGATAAGATACCGTATTTATCTATCATTTTATTTAAAAAAAAATATGAACACCGTTATAACTACTAAATAGACGCCAGACCGATTTTTCGCTTATGTGGACTACATTTGGCAGGTAATTTTAAATTTTTCCCGACAGGCCTAATAGTTATACTGTATATAGAAGATGACCTTAGTAACCCAATACAGTCCTGGAATGGTAAGGTGTGAACTTATATATTACCTGGCCACCTGTAGCATCAGCAACTGCACCAAGTTCAATGACACGACAATCTTCTCCTTCCATTGTGAGAACAGAAACAGAAACACTGAAATTAAAGAAATCAGAGTTCTGGACTAGAACTTACCTAGAGTCAAGGGGAGAAATTTTATGGTTTGGAAAGGTGAAAATTGTTCCTTAGAGGAACTGCCTCACCTATCCTATTCAAGCCCCGGAGG
>NW_022719915.1:0-840 GCF_011630105.1 Anneissia japonica | reverse complement strand
ATTAAATAATCGATTTGTTGACCGTTTTCAGTAGAATTATAGTAAAAACAATTAGCCCATTTTTTAGGTTCCTCTATTTTATAGCTCATTTTCTCACTACTGGCCTGGATAACATCACCATTTTGCCAGGATATGCTTCTGTTTAAATGAATATTTTAGGACTTCATGAAAAGAATTCAATTTGCTTGTATATTTTATGGTGAATTTACATTGAACGTTAATTATAATGTTTACATTGTAAAAAAACTTAATGTCTGTAAGTTTTTATTAGTTACACATAAATAAAATAAAATAATTAAAAGTAATCTGTAAAATATTTATGTGTTAATACACCATATTGTTAATATTGTTCACAACATAATTTGTAAATTGAAATTACATTTTCCCACACATATTTTCTATAGATCACATTTTAGTTCCGATTTGGTATTCTTTCGTGTAATCACTCCTTTGGAAATGTAATAATATTAGTGAAAAATGACGGAATGTATTGTAGTAGACTCAAACCATAATACATTTGTTGTAATTTCATTCAGTGTACATAACATTTTTCTCCTTTTTTTAAAGATAAATTTCCAGTGATCGACATAAACGGTTAGTTGCAACATTTGGTGAACTTTTGGACTTTAGACTCTAATGTTGTATAAAGACACTTTCACGATTTATCATAACCGATAAATAGTTAAAGAAAACCCACATATTATACAAAAAAAAAACCCGAATTATTATTATTATCATCATCATCATTAATTTTATTATTATTTTTATTATTATTATTATTATTATTATTATTATTATTATTATTATATCAATGTCATATCACTATTGTTAATATTATTA
>NW_022719914.1:0-1939 GCF_011630105.1 Anneissia japonica | reverse complement strand
ATTTTTATTATTATGTCATTTTTAAATGTATATAAATATTTCAATTTGTATATTTTAATCATAACCTTAGATGTTTTTAGTAAAGAGTATTATGTCATTGTTAACTAGGTGGATTGCGAATTCATCTGTCAATATTGTCCACTGTTAATATTTATAAATAAAAATGTATGTGGAACTTGGATCTGTTGATTGTGTGCTTCAAGCGACTGACATTGTAGACATTCAATGAATAATTATTATAAATTGATTCATATCTTTGAAAGAAAAAAAGCCCAGCCTCCATCAGGCCCATTCCTTACAATGTAATCGTCATAACCACGAAAGGCCTTGTGTTTTTTTCAAGTGACAATATAATTTGAATTCCATTCATTTTTTTTATGTGTCTGACGCAATTTGCTTTTTAACAGCATGAACGACAATTACTGTCACCTTATTGTATATATTTCCTAATTGATTGATAGGAAAGTTTTTATAACACCAGTCGCTCGCATCTTGAATAAACTCTGTATGGTACTGCTGTGGCAAATATCCTAGGTGCCCAAGGAGTGTACGCAGGTATTCTGGAAAAAAAAAATAATAATTTTACCTACTTTGAAAATTCGCAATATTTCTCTCATTAAAATATTGGAGGTTTTAAAAAATAATCATGTAAAATGTTAGATTTCTAAGCACCGGAAATTTGTCGACGGCCCGGAATAGAGTTTTTGTGCCTTATGCTTAGTATGGTCCAAAATGTGCTTTTAGACCACAATTATGGATTGGTAGGCAAAATAACGTTATTTGGATAGGAAAATTATTTTTGTTTTATTTTTTATCTGACAACCTAGTCATTCGTCCACCGACAGGGGGCTCCCGTCCTGTCCGACGGAGATTAAAATTCCCCCCTGTCCCCCGCTGACGCCGCCACTGCTTGTAAGGTATAATACTTGAACCTCAATATTAACATTAAGCCCAGATTAATCAGTTCGTCCTAAACCTAAATCATAGTTTAATATGTTAAATTTTTAAATCAATATATTTTTACTGTTGTGTATCTTTTTTACTCTTATATTTTGAATTTATATATAAATGTTGTTTCGTAATCTTTGTGCAATGTATAGACCCATGTCTATTTTTTTTCCTAATGTATCATTCGCAATTTAGCTGCAAAGCTACAATAATGATATTTTGAAATAAAACTTGAACTTGAACTTGAATATAGGCCTATATTTTAAATGAGTTAAGACTAATTAAATTAATACTGTACAGCAAACTATGCCTTGCTAAGCTCTGTCAAATCTTATTTGATAAAAACATTATTGTATGCCCATAATACAGTAGTCATGATGTGTCTATTGACCATATTTAGGCATGTCACATGTTACTGTCAAATCAAATGCTTTACCGTACCTTTTAATTCGTCTTCACTGGAGATGTCTATATTTTCACATGGAGTATGTGACGTTCCACTAAGTACTTCAAAACCTACAGATTCCAACAACTTCCTGGTGTCATCTAGGTCAAACTGATTGTACATTCTGTGAACGTAACCCTATAAAGTAAATAAACAAATTTGTAATTTTAACAAACAATAACTTATGTTAAGTTGGTTAACGCTTATTTTATAATTGTAATAAAGCATTTTGCAAACCTTGAGGTGTTTCTTCCAATTGCTGTGATGTTTCAAATAATTGGGAAGTTCATCAGGTTTTTGGCCTAGCATTTGATGTGTTGGTCCACAGAACAAGAGAAAACACTCCCCGTCGATTTTTAGGCAGTTGTAGATGTTACGCATTGCACTAGCTTTATCCTGTACCCAGTGTAAAGCGTGAACTGAAACAACTTTGTCAAATCTACCTTCCCACTTGGGAAATTTTTCAACAAAGTTGTTAGCATCTGCAACTTCATACGTTACGTTTGCGCGTTGATATTTTTGTCTGGCAACGTTGATCATATCATT
>NW_022719913.1:34385-34577 GCF_011630105.1 Anneissia japonica | reverse complement strand
CGATTCAGCCGAGACGGCCCGAGTGGAGTTTCATGTAAATGTTTCGTACGGAAAAAAAAATCGCATACGCTCTACGCAGCTAGTGTAGGACGCCAACTAACGCTTGTATATGTTTTATTACCCAGTACTGCACCGCGCACTGTAGGTTTGTCTGTTTATCTGTTCTCCACAAGATACTGTGCTTTTGTTTTC
>NW_022719913.1:21111-34354 GCF_011630105.1 Anneissia japonica | reverse complement strand
TACCGCGCTGCGCAGCGCTGCACTGGGTAATAAAAAGAATATACAACCGTTAGTTGGCGTCCTACACAGGCATGACGTTTTTACGAACGGGACTTTGCTCTCTTGTTCTATTTATACTCTTTGGTACAACCCTCGATCATTATTGAGCCATGTATGTATGTAACGACTCGTTAAAGAAGGCTAACGGAAATTAACAGTGCAACTTCTCCGCGGCGATAGAAGGCGCTAGTCGCTGATGGTTCCCGTTCTATTCAAGAGGCGTGGGAACACTCTCTGATCGAGTTGCATAGTTGGTAAAGATGTAATGATACGTACGTGTCTCTTGATTCAATTACTATTCCGTTAAATTTTTAATGTGTCTGTGCCTATGTAAGGTGTAAAAGGTCATAATTTATATTGTGAATGAATAAAAGCAACAACTTAAGATTGTATTTTTAAGCATGTTATCGTTTTAATATTTGGGTCCGGGTTCATGTTTAATGAATTTTCTTTTGTTTCAATTCCGTATGAACTTATTGTTTCTTTTTTGTTTTCCTTCCTTTTCCGGAGGCAATTTGAGTAAATTTCCAGTTTGAAGAATAATAATGTATAGTTAACAGATTTTCTATTTTGTGTAAAGCTGTGAAAGCCTACCAAATTCTCCTGTCTGTGGAGCAGATGTTTAATTTTTCCAGACGCTTAATTTTAAATAACTTTTTACTTATAATTAAATTTAAATCTAATTAAATTGTTAGGCCTACTCTATATTTCTAACATAATGAAAACTTTAGCCCGATTTCGGACAAAAGCTCCTTCTGTGGAGAATCTACGTACAGTTGACCTACTTCGTATGCATGAACGAACATCTCCACTGAACAGGATTTGGCACAGTTCATTATATATATAAGGGAAATATACTATACTTTTACACTCTGTAGACACGGATAAACAAGCTAAGTTTGTTTATTCATGTCAAGTTTATTTCAGAATATACTGCCACTATATACTGCCTCAAAGGATTTATTGAACATGATATTTTGGCTTTTACATGGAAACATCCTGGATACATAAAATATTAGGATACATAAAATAATAATTATAAAAAATCATGCAAAGACAAAATAGTAAATTTTAAAATTTAGCACCTATTCAATATGATTATTAATTAACGTAATGTACTAAAAGTGTACAGATTCTTTACTTAAGTTAAGACTGTAGGCACAGTAAATTCAAGATGACCTCGTTCTGAGCCCAGTAAACATGGTAGGCTTTGCACTTACCTTTACAAAAAATGGATTGGTCATTTCAGAAAATGCTTCTTTTATCGTCTGTAGTCCTTCTTTTCTTCAATAATTTTTCTTAATTTTACTTTATATAAGTAGTAAATTACAATGTTCAACTTTTGGAGTACAAAATTTGTATATCTATAATGAATAAGATGGTTTTATGAGCCCACAGATGTTTCTAGCTTGCAAATATTCGTAGCGGGAAGCATGTCATGTGACCCGGCAGATTGCCAAATGACGGTAAAAGTACTATGAACCAAGGTAATTCAACAAAAGGACGCACATCTCGGGACATCAAAGGTTATAACTCTGGCATCGACATTCTAGGCACACGTGCGTCCCTACACGCTGAACGTCACAAAAACCATAGTAACCAGACCATGAACCGTCAGCGTACGTGACGATTTACCCACGCGCGTGTTAGTTGCCATGTTAGTCGCGCTTCGTGCGGTGATTACAAAGGCCTCATGATATTTTGCACTAACATTAGACTGAAGTATATTCTTCATTTCAACATTAATTTTACCAAAATTGTGGTGAATTGTCGTTCATGAGACTCACTTCGCAGAAAAAATTAATAAATGTTCCGTATATCTGTGTTTGTTTTCGGCACCTTATGCCAACATTGTCAAAATGACAGATTAATGTTACATTAGAACATGAAATTTTATAAAATTCGTAAATTTTGAATTGCTATAACTTTTCATTTTCTTGGTCAATTTTCACAAATCAAATTGCAGTTTATAGAAGCATTTAATAAGCTCGCGGTAAAAAAAAAATCAAATGTAACAGACATTGCGAAGTACCCAAAATTAATAAAATAAAAACTAACACCATAAAACGAATGGCACGCATAGACTAATAATTGACGGCTGTACTCGCAACTAGTATCAGATTGTCGATGCCACAGATCAAAGGACTGTACGCACGCGCTATGTTCGAGAGCGGAGATGTGCGTCCTTTTGTTGAATTACCTTGTATGAACGAAATACTTTAAAGAGAAAATGATCAATCGTCTCTTGGCCAATTAACATTAGATTTATATGACAAGAAAGTAAATTATATCAGCTACACTTGACCGTTCACCTCAGGGTTAACAGACGTATGGTTCCCGAGTTATTCCAAAGGGAATTAAATCCTATACTGAAAAACAAGCTAAAATTGACCTTTTTCCTATTCAAAACCATTAGGAGTTGTCAACTTTGAAAGAAAAATGATCACTCAATTTTTTACATATGGTAAACACATATATATATAATTCCAAAGCTTAAAATGTCTAGTTATATAATCACCCTCAGACCCCAGATTCCTAAAATAATTCAATCAAAAAATAAAGACGATTTTGTGAAAAAAGTGGCTCTCGTTTTGACTCATTTACTGTGTTAAGCTGTGCAGTGAAGCGTTCAGTGAGCAGATGTCCGAAAGTTTTCATTATGCACACACAATCGGATCAGTAATTTGATGACTGTTTAGAGGCAAGATACAAGATTTTTATTACATTCCCAACTGATACAGCCAACACCGAGTAGTAAGAGTGTGCAATAGGCCTAATAAATCGTTAACCCGTGTAATGCGCTGGAGCCAAAAAAGAGAGAGGGGATAAGATGATTGCAGGCTAACTTTTCAATGAGGCCTACCAATGATAGGGCCATCTAGCAATGCCTCTTCCTAATCTTTGCTGTTGTTTTCAAAAAAATTATGTGATTCTTATATCTTGTATTGTTTTTTTGTAACTTCTGTAATTTTTTAAAGTATTTTAGCTGTTATTTATTCAAATGTGATTTAATAGCTCTATGCACCAAACCAGGGAGTTCCTGACCAAACCAACCATCCATCACCGGCACGTACCCACGCCTATGCTAAAAATAATATAGCGCCCCCAGTGTTAGAATACAAGAGCGCCAAAATGATACGCTTCGTTGCTTTGTTTTGAAAGCTCGATTTACCGGTGTTTTTTGGGTAGCCGATCAGTTCGGTCGAGCTTCGTTTCGGTCGCGCTTTGTTTCGGTCGTGCTTCGTTTCGGTCACGGTTTATTTCGAACAAATATATGGAGCGCCGAAGGAGTTGCGAAAACGAAAAATTTAATATGCCTATGCCCTATATATTTTAGTTCGTGAATCGGTTATCATAGGCCTAATTATTATTGTTTTGCTATCTTTCCAATAACAAAATATCTTTCTTATTCTTTCTTCCATTTACGGTGATATATTCATGATTGCAACATGATCTTGTAATTGAAACAATGGAATTTAGTATGTGCTTCATGCTATTCTTTTTGTTGCGTTTTCATATACGGTACTATACTTTAATAATTATGGTCAATAAAATGTATCTTGATTTTAATTGAATTGAATATTGTTACCATCTGAAATCTATTTCATAATTTAGTTAAAACAATAATCATTCAATATTTAATCTGAACTTTTTATACAATAAATATATTTATTTTTCTTGCAGCTTCCAGAGTTTGGATAAAACATATCAAGAGAATTGAAGGAAATTCGAAGAAATAAACGAATAATACACACATCATTCTTCACTTGAAATCTTTAATACCCCTGCGCAGTTCATAAATATGAATATATATATATATATATATATATGNNNNCTTGCAATGATAATTAGGCCTAGTTATATTAAATTTAGCGTTTCGCAACTCCATTGGCGCTCCATATATTTGTTGAAAACAAACCGCGACCGAAATGAAGCGCGACCGAAACGAAGCGCGACCGAAATTATCTGTATTCGTTTTTTGCACGAAACCACCCCAAGTATTTCGCTGTTTTTACAAAAACTATATTGCCGACATATAAACGTAAGTAATATTTTCTGGTTACTATGAAATATTAACACAATTTTATGTATAAATTGAATGTCATATCAAATGTGTAATGTTGAAAAAAAAAAATGGGAAATTGCATTACGTTTTAGGCCTAGATTTTCGCCTATGCGGAAGTAAATTAATTGATAATTAATGATGAGTAAGTAAGCTTATAATATTTTAGACAGAGTTTTTTGTAATGAAAACAGTTTTTTATATTGAATTTTTATTACTCTTCAGTGGAAATGACCAAGTTAGACACGGGGAATAATTAGTTTTAAAGTATTATTGAAGGTTATTTTATCCAATTATTTGGGTCCATCAAAATATAGAATTTTGCACATAGGCCATGTTAGGCAATTTAGCAGCTTCAGCAACAGTTTTTAAATAATATTCTTATAAAATTATGTCTTTTATTGCATTTCTAGATTCCAGTACAATATAATAATAATAAAATCAATAATAATAATAATAAAAATAAAGTAATAATAGGCCAGGCTAGTAAAAAATAAAACAAACTTAAGCTCAAATACCATAATTTCATGACATTTTTGTCATACTACAAAATAGTTATCAACTTAACAACACAATAAATATATTATTATATTTGTTTTTACAGATTTATGGAAAAACATAAAAATGTTTTATCAACACTCTGTAGAGTGTGTGGCACGAAACTTAACAAAGATGGTGGAAGGAGTAAAGATGTGAACAAATACCGTACTGGCTACAACTTGGTGTTAGCAGAGACAGTGATTTAAACAGATATCCTCAATCATTCTGTAATCTCTGCTACATTAAGCTTGTAGTCCAGAAAAAAGATGTTCAACTGAAGGAATGGCCTGCGCATAGGCGAGTCGGAACGTGAGAGGTTTGCAATGACACATTTAAAAAAGGTTGTCATATGTTTTTTTTTTTCATTTTAAATAATTAAAAAATATTTAAAAATCTTTATCTTAATAAATTATTTAAATAGCTTATCAACACAATATTAATGAAACATTTGTAATCTTCTAGTGCATGATATATACCATAGAAATTGTTGAAATAATTTTACAATGAAAAAATATATAATTTTTTAATACTAAATTGGCACACTATTACAAGTTCAAACATTCCTTTGCATTTTTATTTTATAATGTTTATACCTTGGTAAATTTTAATTAATAATGATGTTTGAATATTGTTTTCACATAGGTGGGCAGCCAAAAAAAATGAACAGAGGTTTAGGAGCACCAGAGTGCAAGAGAAGGATGGCACATACATCATCAGTTGCCACACATTTCTCCTCAATTGATACCATGCTTATAAACATTCCAGATTCCTACACCATCATTGGTTCTTTGAGTCCATTCATGTGTTGTGTTTGTAATGTAGTGTGTGTATGTCCTGTTGAGTTACTGTGTCACCATGTTGCTTGCAAAGCGTGTGTTCAGTCATTTTTTGTAGATAATGATGTAATGTCGTGTCCGTCTTGTTCAGTTGAATCACATTACAAGTCTGTCACTGCTGTACCTGATCTGTACAATGTTACATGTCAGTTATTGTAAAATGTAATACATGTCAATGTCAGTTGCAATGTCAAAATTGTAACACACATGTACAGTATGTGTCTTACAACAAGAACACACTTATGCTAAACAACATACCAACGATTCCTTTCAAGCCATCCTTCAACAGCCTCTGGATGCTTCTATCACAAGTGAGATGGAAAATTTAGGTCACCATCTCATGCAACAAAAATCGAGGAAATCAAAAGATGGGGTGGTGACATTTATATCAGGGGGAAAGGTAATGTAACTTCTTTCATGTTTCCACGAAGCAAAAGCAAATGGAATTAAAAGAAGCAAATGTAAGATCGGGCACTCACTGTGCTTGACGGTCGTCAGCAGATGTGATTCTATGAAGAACGCAATGCGACGATGTGCGCACAACGGATCATTTTTAATGACGATCCGTTCAGACTGTTACCGACAATCAGCAGACGGCGTTGCTTCGTTAATCGCTAACACGTAGTGGAGTTGGATTTGTTGTGCGATGGTCGTATGACGCAGTGAGTGCCCGGCTTAACACTATAGTATAATTTTTATAATGGAATTTTTATAATTTTATAAATTAAATTCCTTCTTTCAGACAATCAAATATTTTAAAATTCCAAATGTGAGAGTAGAATCAGATGCAACATCAAAAAAAAAAAAAGACAAAAGAACAAATCAAGTAAATAACATTTTTTTTTTCTGTTATATGTTTTATGCAGTATAAGTTAATTTTTTTAATTTCCATAAAATATTGGTTTTTTTTCCCTTCTCAGGTCAAGAAATTCCGTTCGATGATTAGCGGATCCGAAGAAGCAACCAATGAGCAATATCGCCATGAAATTTCGGGTCTGCAAGGCGAACTAAAGGACATACTTCGTACCCCCTTTCGGATGCCACATGGTAACATCATGTCCATGAAGGCACATTTGGGTCTGAGTGGAACAAGAACGAGAGTATTGAAAAGGTAAGCAAGTGAACATAAGCGCTTCAAAAAAAATTTGCTCAGCGATACATTACAGCATTTTATATTCATCCGGTTTTATATTTTGATTCTTCTAGATGGTTAGCAAAATATCAGATACAATGTGAGAGTGAGGCCAGCATCCACAGACAGGAGAGCCGAGTAATCAATGACAACTTGCTAAAAGAATATCTCCCCCTTTTGGTAAAGGACGAGAAAACAGAAGAAATGCTATTGACTAATGTCCCACTTGTAGTTGTTAAAAATTTGGCAGAAAAAGTTCGGGAAATGCTAGACCAACTAGACAGGTAAATATCGAAAGTCTACAGTTTAACTCTTCCAAAAATATTTAATGGTTAGACTAATTAACAAATTGTTTTGTTTATTTTTCAGCCTTGATTTACTCACCTGGCATAATGGATTAATTCCAGATAACCAAATATGGCTAAAGCTAGGTGGAGACAAAGGTGGAGGGACATTCAAATGATCCAGAGTGGAAATGTTGAGCATCCGAACTCTTTGCAGAATACAGTCACTATATTAATTTGGGAGGCGGGTGACTGCACATACAATTTGAAAACCGGTATGGCGAGGATAAAGCAGCAGGCAGAAGACCTCAAATCGATGATGTGGAAGTAGGTATAAATTACTGCAATAAAATTGCAATTTAATTTGATCAAATAATTTTAAACATGGTGATTAAACTAAGTACCTGTAAATTAAGTTAATTTACTTGATTTAACACGTTATGATCAGTGCCGGATTAACCATTAGGCAAATAAGACACAAGCCTTGTGGGCCTGGTGAAAATGATGGGCCATCAAAAGTTGGACTGCAATATTATTTACACTCCATTTTCCGGTATTATTAGGCTAGAAAACTCGGAGACATTCTACTGTTATAGTTGTGGCAGAGTAACGCTTCTCTCCGACACGACAGATTTTGAGCCTGCGGCCATCGGATGTTCTGATTTATACTAAATGTTTTCCTACAGCACCAGTATTTTTGGGCCATTTCGAAAATGTGCCTTGAGGCCAGACAATGCTTAATCCGGCACTGGTTATGATACTCTTTTTCAGTGGGAAAGAAATGCACCTGTTTGCGTTTGGAGACATGAGTATGAATGTCGTATTTACGGATTATCAGGAGCAAGTGGTCAGTACTGCACTTTAAAATAAGTCAAATCCATGAAAAGTGTTTCTTAAATAATTGGATATTGTACATTCTCCCATGTCAAATTTTTGACAGCATTATTCCATAATATTTGATATTATGCTAGTTGATTGTATATTTTGGAGTCATCATGCAGATAACACATTTTTATTAACTATTATTAAAACATCATTTATTGCATGAATGCATTTAATAAATTATATATCATCTTTTATAACACTGTCTTCATGTTATTTTCTAATTTGACTGTAGGTCGTCACATTTGCCTTTATTGCTTGGCAACCAAGACACAAGATGGTGAAGAGAGGACACTAGCCACAATCAAACAAGACCTCAAAAAATTTAATGAAGCAGGCAGCAATATCAAAAATGCCAAAAATTTTAACAATGTAATCAATGACCCCATTTTAGACATTGAACTAGATCATGTAAGTCAATGAAACTTTGTTAATGTTTACATGCAGTACTATTCTCAAACATACTTTTAAGTACGGTACTATATAGTAGTATTTACTATGGTTTTGTAATTTATATACTTTTTATTTTTGTACTATTTGTTAAACTTATATATAATAAATGATAAGAATGTATGGAGTTTTTTTTTTTTACTATCTGGCAAGCTGACTGAGCAAATACTCAACAAAATTTAAATTAAAATGATAGAAAGAACAAGTAAACAAATTGAAATACGTCTCAAAAATATTTAATAAATCAGTGCAAAAACCGAGTATTAAATAAATTGAAATAAATGAGTAAATAAACTGAAATACATCCCAAACAACAGTACAGTACCAAGAACGAATAAGTTAATTGAAATACACCGCAATTAACGCACTACATTCACTGAGAGACGCGCTTGGCGTTCCATAGAAATGACCGGCGGCTCAACTTGTCGGCGGCTCAACCGGTCATAATCCCCGAAAATGGGGGGGGGGGGGCCGATCGAAATAACATCGCCTTAAGGGGATGTCCGCATATTTGTTTTCTAGACAGACGCAACCTCTGAGGCATTTTGGGCGATCAATTTTTCCCCTTTTTTAACTTCCTATTAAATTAAATTCATAGCCAGGTTTCAACTAGCTAGGGCGAGGGCCTAAGATAGGCAGTAAACAACAAGGAAAGGTTGGACCTAGACCTAGAGATGTTCAGGCAGGCCTATCCTACCTTGGCATAGCTAGGTATAGGCCGGCCTACTACTCTCTAGCTATAGGCCCAGTGGCGTAGAAAAATATTTTTTATTGGGGGGGGGGGGATGATTGGCGTGTTAGCCAGTGTTGTAACAGGCGCGGGGAACTTCCCCCTCCCCCTGACGGTTTTTACCGGGCTGACCAAGCCGTCGTACCGGGCTGGGTAATAAGAGAAAAGAAAGAGGGGAGGGAGAGGGAGGGAAAGAGAAAGAAGAGGAAAAGAAAAGGAAAGAAAAAGAGAAGAGAAAAATAAAGACAAGAATAAAAAGGAAGATATCATAATGACCCTGCAACCCCTTCTCCACTTCAAAAACTGTCATAACTCCTTTGATCTATGCTGCCCGATGGCGTAACCACTGGGGGACAAGGGGAAAATATCTATCTTTGAAAAATCTTCCCCACCCCTTTAAAATTGCCCTTTCATCCCCTGAAAGTGCCTAAAACCTCAAATTTCGCGCGCATTTCTTGTTAACATGGCCCAATTTCCTCTAAAATTTGCACATTTTAGGGAGTTTTGATCAATTCCAACGAAATTAGAATTAAAAACACCGGGGGACAAGGGGAAAATATCCATCTTTGGAAATCTTTCCCCACCCCTTGACAAATGCATCCTCTCCTGAAAGTGCCTAAAATTCTCAAATTCTTTGCGCGCATTTCTTGTTACAGTAGGCCAATTTCCTCTATAAATTGCACATTTTAGAGAGTCTTCATCAATTCCGACGAAATTAGAATTAAAAACACAAAAATATTTTGCGCCCTTGGCGCGCATTTTTTAGGGCTTTTTTAGTTTTATCCTTTTAAGTTATTTAAACACATAATAGTCCCAAACTCAAGACAAATTTAAGATAGATCATTTTAACCTAAAAGAAGGGCCTCAATGTGTATAGATGGTGAAAGAATATGTTTGTAATAAATAAAACCATGATGAACATGCTTATATTTAGTTTCAAACACACGTGTGTGGCCTATATTATAAATAAGATACCGTATTGGCGCGAATAAGCGCCCAGGCGCTTAAAATATTTTTTGCACTTTTTGAGGGGCGCTAATTCAAACAGGGCGCTTATTCGAACGGGGCGCTTATCAAAACAGTGTGGAAATTGGGGGGTCGCTTATGAAAACAGATGAAAATCGAGTGGTTATTATGAGAACTTACTAAATTCAAGAGATACATTTTGAATGAAAAATGATTATATAAGGAAACCGCAAATTACGAACGGTGGTGCGGCGGAAAAGATAATCGTCCAGAGAGCATGGCTTGTCATGACAAGAATGTTGTGAGTACATTATTACATAACAGCACAATAGCAGATGAAATTAGTGGTGGTGGTTGGCTTGTTGGCCGTCGACCGATTGAGATTAGCAGGAATGCATGATCATTGCAGGTTTTCTTGAAAACTCAGATGAGAATGTGTTCGGTGCAAATTGTCGGAAAAGCAGTTGGACTATAGGCTATAGAAAAATGTAAGAAGATGAAAGTTGGAAATATACTGTCTGTCCAGGGAGCTCTCATCTGTGCAAGATAAATATCCTCATTTTGATATTAACTAAAAGAGAATGTGATTCCATTCCACACCTCAAATCATGCCAACATCAACAGTCCAGGATTGATTGAATTATTCTAAAGGGGCGCTTATTCGCGCGAGTACGGTAAGCCTATGTCGTATTTTTTTCTATATGGGGAGTGGGGGGGGGTGGTGGTATTACTAACCGGGAAATGAGGGTTGTTGTTGCTGTTGTTGTTGTTGTTTATGATGATGATGATGATGATGATGATGTTGTTTGTACTGTTCTTTAATTGTATTAAAGAGGGCCCCTGAATATCAGTTAACCTACTGGGCTAAACTAGAAGGGTTACCTCTTTAAAGATGGTTGAAATAAAAAATTTAAAAAATAAATACCCACTCTGACCCAAGACCCCATATACGCGCCTGGTGTTAGCGCCAATGTGTGCCCTTGTGCGGACAGGGGATGTGCCCCCCCTCTGAAGCTTAGATTGGTACCAGATAAAATAATGTTGTTATCAACATTAATACATTATGCTAATTTTCATCTTTGTAAGCGCACAAGACAGTGCAAATTATTTCTGTGACAGTCTTTTGAAGTGTGTAAAGCTCCATTTTATCCCATACATAGTCAAAATATTGGGGAGGGGGATGATACAATGGACCTCCCCCTTGTCAAATATTGGGGGGGGGGGGATATATCCCCATCCCCCGGGATCTACGCCTATGTATAGGCCCCCGGCTTCGCTAGGCTTCAGCTAAGGTAGGGGTAGCTAAGGCCTAGGCATGGCTTCTACTATTAAAATACTTAATTATTCTCGCTTGATGTCGCCAAATCTAGCAAAACTGCTATCATTTTTAATTGCTATAGGGCCTCGGTCTTGTCAACAACACCCGCGAACGAACAAAATTTCTTATCTTCGATCGTTGCCAACACACACTCACACATTCTTGCAGCAGCAGTGCACTGAATGACGTCACGCATGTATCGGCGTTTCTATTGGCTAAACATGACGTAATATCATTTACCGTACCTTTAGCAATCGGAAGTTCCGATACGGTACCGTATCTCTAGCCACGGCGTATTATTATTACTACCATTATTAATATTGATATTTCATCTTTTTAAAGGGGGGGATGCGGGGATGAAATAATTAATTTTTAATTTAAAATAGAGGGATGGGCGACCACAACGACGGTGACGGCACTCGATTTTGGAGCGCGGTATTCGAAAACGAGGCTCGTGAACTGGGTCCCAAAAAAAACTCTTATACACATCTAGATGTGTATAAGAGACAGATTTCCTAAAATGTACCGACTTTCAAAGGCTTGCATTCGGTAACCCCATAAAAAATCGTGTCAAACTTTAGATATTCCAATGTAAATTTGGCCGTTCTTTTCATTTATATGGGTTTTCACTTATGAAAATGTCTCAATTATGTGTATTAATTTACATGTTAATTATTAGATCCATGGAACTATCTAGGACCTACTACTACTACTACAGGCATTACTAAAATGCCAGTTTATTCGTCGTGGAATGTGGATGATGCCTTGAAAGCTAGCTCAAATTTGCGCGGAAAATGGCTTGGAAAAATGTGCACAGAACTTAACTTCTGCATAATACATTGGCAATGGTTATATACAGTATTCAGATTAGTTCAAAGATTAATTTTCGGCATTCTTCTCGGAAATATAACCACCCGCCTTAGGCGTGGCCCTGATTGTTCCATGCTGGATCAAAAACTAGTAGAGGGTCAAATGTCCAGCCATTTTGATGGTCAAAATACAGGGTAATTATTAATACTGTACATTAGAAAAGATTGAGAAACAAGATAGTCTATTATACATATATTGTTTTATCTTCATTTGTAATTTTTAAACTAATTTTTATTTTTATATTACAAAAAAGTATTATATTAATGAAATGATAAATTCTATTCAAAATAATTGTTTATTAATATTGATAAAATAAATGCTATGTTACACCACTTTGCAATGCATTTGAATATGGGCTTTTCACAGTGATGGTTAATTAGAATATATATATTTTCAACAAAAATTATCATTGATGATTAGTGCCAGAATGATTAATTCCTTATAAAGACATTGTAATATCAATACTAATTATTTTTTAATGGTCTTGAGTCTTGAGTTAAATACTCCTTAAAAAGCATCTTGCTTGTCCTAGGAGGTTTCGTGCTGTGGAGTGTGCTGTTTGGTGCTCGCAAAACCAGTCAGTGTAAGTTAATTTACAAGTGATTTAAGAGTGCAAGTAAAATTGGAAAATATTTCGATCGCTAAAACTGTTTGTGGGATGCTGTAAGAAGCAACTCCCTCAGTACTGGCAATGCCAAAATTTGAAATTGGGTAAGTGATGGTGCTGTAACTACTTGTATTGGTAACCTGTTCCACGTAGATATTGTGCGTACAAAGAAGGAATATCTATAGTTGTCTACGGTGTAAGAATAGTCACTCTGATTTTTTTTAACTAGTCTGTTCAAACTTTTTATTGTACTTCTCTTCTTACAGGAAATGCCGACATGTTGGATATCAATGGTTTTCATTTGGTAGGTGTTTAACAGGCTAAAGAAATCTGACAGAAGGGTCATCCCATCTTGCAATGTGTGGGCGATTAGGGACAAGCTCCCAGAAGCTTTGAAGACTGCCCTGGGTTTTTTTTATGCTATAGAAGATGATGAAATAAACTTTGTGTTGGAAGAATTATTTATAAATTGTTATGGAAGATACCTGATAAGTCCATCCTCATTAATGCAACAGATCTTATGTAA
>NW_022719913.1:20735-20800 GCF_011630105.1 Anneissia japonica | reverse complement strand
TGTAATAAATTATTTGCAATGTACAAGGATGATAAATTGTTTCAAAATATTTATTTAATAACACC
>NW_022719913.1:19040-20675 GCF_011630105.1 Anneissia japonica | reverse complement strand
ATATGGATGTTGAATATCATCATGAAAGAAGAAATCTTGGCTATGGTAAATAATACAAGACAATCAGACATGATAAATAGAGCAGTGCAGTTAAACTTGCCTAAGACGACTAATAATATACTCTAATAATTTCTAAGTCGATCTAAATTTACATGCCGAATTGTTGTGTTTTCCATTACTGTAAGTGCAAGTCAAATTTTGTTAGGGTCAAACAATTTCTCAATGGCATTTTGGATATGACATAGGCAAGTTCAACTACTGTATTTTAAAATACTAAACAAAAAATGGTGTACAGCAAAAAAATTGAAGCTTTTTCTTAAATTCAAATACCAAATTGATCAGCATGCAGACATAGGCATAATCCAGACATTAAAAAAATAAGCAGTTTCACAGAATAACTTTACACAAGACTGTACAAAGCCATATATTAAAATAGTTGTTCCTGTATGTATTGAGCCACATTTTCATACTGTACTATCAACTTCGTACATTACATATTTCAAAATTAATCCTCAAAATTTGTTTTCTAAATCTGGGTCACATATTTGCTTCAAAAGGATTACTATTGAATGGGATTATAATACCATTTAATAATATTAAAGATATTTTGCAAGTGAAACAGGTACAGTAATACGTACTGGTACAGTATTTATTTATTTATTATAAATTTGGCATGCAATATAAACCAGATGCTGCAATATAAACCAGATGCGTAAAAAACAAAAACTTAAGTGTGTGGCATTTCAGTATATCTTCAGAAAAAAAAATCAATAGATAAATAATTTTAATTTAATTCTTTGGAAATATTTTGGATTCAATCACTTGCTGCAGAGCTCTGAGCATCGCCACCTTCTGCAAACCATGGATTGGACATGTCCATTTCATCATGTCCACACAGATGGAACTGTTTGCATCACATCCATCTGATCCAGTCATTTGCTCCTATTGAGGAATAAATACAGTAGTTACAATAATGCAAAACCAGGTTTGTTAAAAATCAAAATGTTATCAAACATTGGCATTTGCTGCTTTATCAATAACATACCATACTGAGATACTGTATGTACTAATCTGAAAAGACATTCATCAATTGACAGTATTTTCAGATTTTTTAACTACTTGACTGAAGCCTTCCTGTCGGCTAGTGTGTAATGTATTATTGTTGTTTCTTAATAAAACTGACACACCATGCTGATCAATATTTTTTTACCATTCCAATATATTTGTTTCATGTACTCTGGCTGAACAGTGATGAGATATTCACTTAATTTTCTTTTGCTCACCTTAAATTGTGTGTATAGCTTTCATTACAAGTTTCAGCAAACAACCAGAGTGTTTCTTGCTAATGTCTTGCTGGGTGCTTGTACGATTTGTACCACCTTCTTTTGTAGATGCCAATGTTGGGTGGTTGTACTCATGGCAAATGTTGTGGTATGTTTGTCTCATCATGGCGACTGGCAAATACCTATGTGAGGAGAGTGTCATGTTTCGGCCTATCACATATCTTGTCCTACAAAAATATAATATGTATAATATTTTATTTGAATTCCACATTTCAACAACAGCTGAAAGTTAGGTTTGGAGTAACATGCATCATGTTATTATTTAATGGGGCGTTATTGTTGTATAGCCTAG
>NW_022719913.1:10261-19017 GCF_011630105.1 Anneissia japonica | reverse complement strand
AGGCCTACGAGTATATCAATAATAATCTTATTGTTACAGGAATTGGTGTTGGCTCTGATGATATACTGTAGTGTTATAGCACATCACCTTTATTTAGACAGTGCATTTTTTAGACATTTAGATTTAGGCCTAGGCCTAGACAGTTTTTAATTGGACCAGGCCTATAGTATACTATTAGCAGGCCTAGGTCTATTATTATGAAAAAAAACAAATTAAACAATTAATGTGACAAAGATGGCATGGCATGACAAGTCTAGGCTAGGCTAGT
This sequence comes from Anneissia japonica, assembly GCF_011630105.1. Classification (NCBI taxonomy): domain Eukaryota; kingdom Metazoa; phylum Echinodermata; class Crinoidea; order Comatulida; family Comatulidae; genus Anneissia; species Anneissia japonica. The sequence goes on along the minus strand of NW_022719913.1, from coordinate 18,749 downwards.
AGTTGAAACCTACTATCTTTACCGTCAGCTGGGACCTGCTGCGGGACTGGAGCAGTGTCCCGGACAGGAGTGCGCTACTGCTGCTGGGTAGACACTGACTGTGCTAATCCTAGCTAGGCATATGTGTAGGCCGAATTATAAACAAACAAGTCAAGTCATCGGACTGATATACGTTTATTAATTCAATTGAATTATTCCTCCATGATTGAATTGACGTTGACTAAACCGCCTCTCTGTAACTGCGTACGTAAACGATCACAAAAACTCACGACTTCACACTAGCGTACTGTATCTAGGCTAGTCGCTCGATCGTCGGGACGATTTTTCTATCAAGCTGCTCGCCAAAAATTGACAGACTTGTCTTGAATATTAATGAGTTGGTTAGAAAATGCTACCAAGCTACTGAAAAAAGTGATCAGCCTCGTTTTCACCTGATTTTCCTGTCTCATCAGATCATGTTTTGTTTCTGTAATTTATCGTTACATCTCAACATTTTGAATTTTATAAGTATTTTTCCCGAACTCAGGAAAGGTTTAATAAGCAATATATGGCCACTTGTCTCATCCCTGCACCCCCCCTTTAACTTTGTCTGGTATCCCTTGGCTTTTGATCAATTAGCATTTTTACATGCTTCTAGTAAATGTAAACGTATTCAAACCGTAGGTCCAGAGTGCTCATCCGTCTTGGTCTTTCTTAAGCGTTGGGCACAGACTGTGCAATGCTTTAAAGGAATCGCAACTCCTCCACATAGTGAGTCTCTTTAACTTCCCAGCATATGCTAGTACCCATTTATACTCCTGGGTACAGACGCAGATAAATTGTCTTGCCGAAGGACATGATTGACTTGCACGGCAAGAGTTCCGAACCCCATTAAGAGGTTAAGAGTTCAAGTCTTAAGCACTACGCCAAATGCTTCTGTGACCGGTCGACGACTTGATACGTGAGAGGCGTTATAAAACAAACAATTACCCAGATCAACCTGACCGCATGGGCTGGCGCGTGCTTGACTTTGACACGAATAAATAATTAGACAAACAATGTAGTAGGTTTCGACAAGAATATAACTGGCACAATATTGTTAAATATCGGTTAGTTGTTGTCGACTTTTAATGAGTAGTATGACACAGTTCCTTTTAGTACACTGCAAACTTTTATTCACACAAACTGTACGTTGGTTACAATCAGCTAAACTCCAGGTTTCAGATGTTAGAGAACCCTTTTAGAGTGGAGTCAGCTCGGCCCTGTACTTTTCTTCTGTGTTGAATCTAACTACTGACTACTGACTACTGATTACTACTGACTCAGTGATATGGGGTGTTTGCCTATTATACTTTAGGTAATGGGTGTGTCTCAAGTAAGTCACCCCATAATTTTAGAGTTTCTGATTGGATCATAGAGAAATTATTTCTCTATGATTTAGTAACTTGTTTACCAAAAAACTGCTAATTAAGATGTATCACAAACTTCAGAGCTTAGGCTCAAAACTGACAATCATAGATTCATAGTGTGAGAAAGGCCAAGTCCAACTGACTAGGGGTAAAGTTATACAAAGTCCAGTTATATTATTAGATTATCTGTATACTCAAGTTGACCATTAAAACTGTCAAACCAATTTAAGGCATTTATCAGGTGAAGGGTATCGATTCCAATGGTTATATGCAAGTTAATACCACTGAACCTTAATACTACATTACAATATATTCATTCAACACAAGAATACATATTGAAGATCAAACAACAATATAAAATATAAGTCAATTAAAATTGTAACTTATGATTTGTTGAACATCTAAGGTAGCGACACGACTTGTCTCCTGGCTTCACTTGGTGTAACTGGACACTTTTAAATTCGCAATCTACAGCACATCAAACACACGACCAGATCAAGTATGCACGCGGACACTTCCGTTGTTCTCATCTATTGGTTCGGTAGCTGGACGGTACCTTGTTTGATAACCCGATCACAGTACGACACCCCTAACAGATCACTACTTCGCTCAAACTGTAATAATGAGCAGAGTGTCGAGGATGACAACACAGCAAAGATATAGGCTGATGTTATAGCTTGCTTGCCAAAATATGTTGTGTCTAACCCCATTTATATAATTAAGTCAAAAAGGCTAGCATAATAGATAATACAATTTTATACTATACAGGGCTATAATCATAATTTCAGTAGCATTAAACATGAATTACATTATTAAAAATACCTCATAGGATTATACAATATCACAATAAAAATAACATAAGTTTGAATAACGTGAATCAATTGTTCAATCTTTAGCATAAAATCTGGAATGCCTTGCTTCGAATATTAAAAGGTACATTAAGGCTAAGGCCCATAAAAGACTGTACAGGGACATCACTCTAATACTAATTCATTATCTGCATTATCGACTAACAGTGGTTGGCAGTAATATATAGTGCATTTGAACATAGTAAACAAGATATCCTAAACTTTTACTCCTCATGGAATGCATTTCCATCTAATAGGAATGTATAACCCCATTCTATAGGAATTTCTGACCCAGATTCTGCCCTATCTTTCTACTTGAGTGAAGGACAAGGTGCCCTATCTTTCTACTCAGTGAAGGACAAGGTGGTTTTATTCTTGGCCCATAGTAACAAGGACATAGTGGTTTGAATAATGACCCATGGTATATACCCTTGTTACACTTCCATTAACTTTTTTACATCGTATCATTCCTTTTAGCCGTTTTGTTCTCGATTTGAACAGCATGATCACGAATTTCTACCAGCCTGTCTTGGACCTCGCCCAGGAAAGGGCGCTTGTCTATTTCTCCCGCCCAACATGCTGACATCAAGCTCCAGGATTTATCACCAAACACAGCGAGTTTCTCCGGACGAACTCCTGTAAAAAACATTGGATAGAAATAACACTGATTCATGTAACTTTCCACCATACATTATTTAACGATAAATGAAAAAAATAAATAAAAAAACATGTAAAACCATATACCAATATCCAACATGCGATACTGTATACAATAGAATCCCGCAACCACTCTATACAGTATTTTGCAAGCTTCAGAGGGGAAATTTTTGAGTGTATTAACTGATCCTGAACTTAATTGATTCCTAGGCCTAGGGCTTAGGCTAGGCCAGTTTTATGCTGGCCTTTCAAACAACACAAGAGTGACTAGTTGTATATAGTATAAAAAAAATCATGTGAAACACTAATATTTCATAATTATTATTATTATTCATAATAATTCTGTGAAAGATTGGATGTTATATTTAACAAGGCTACACACATTGAATAAAACATTCAATCTTTCACTGAATGAAAAACTCTATTCTATTGCACTTTCTATTAAACATTCATTATCAGAGCTCACATTAGGGAGGTTTCGATTTGCACGAAGATGTTACGCTACAACACATTCACTCAAGCATGACCTTCCTATGTTCTCTCTACAATATAGATTCAGCTAAATTGCATCCTAGAATCCACACGAATAGAACTTAATATTCTTGAATGTGCAGATGCAATGTTATTACTTTCTACGTCCTACTGCATCATCCAATTGAAAGCTCTCTATTAAATTCATCATACAAATATGGCCAAATATAGTACTAACCTCTCTTCACCAAACTCAGGTGGTCTTTGTTTTGACACTGCTCAAAGGCAGTAGGCAGCTTGACGTGTCCAGCACACACGTACCAAAGTAGGATGCCAAATGCGTATACGTCAACGCTGTTGTCATACTTTCCCGAAAAAAGCTCAGGTGCCATGTGGATGGGAGTACCCACGAAGCTCCCGCTTATCATGGCTTCCAGCTTGCAAAATCCAAGGACAGTTATCTTTCCACGATTATGCCTATCAAGCTAAAAATGAGACACAAAAGACATTTACATGAGCTATTGATAGATACAAATATATCTGAAGCGGATAATCACTAACAGTATTTTGGAAGATGTGAGAATTGATAATATTGGTTTTTTTCCCCCTGATCAAGATGGTCAGTTATTCATCAATCATAACTTACATTATGAATTACCTTACACAGAACATACATATTTATTTTATATTTATTCACACTTACTACATATCACTTTTTCCTACATATTTATTTTATATTTATTCACACTTACTACATATCACTTTTTTCCTAATGAAAATTCATTAAGAATATTTCACACACAAACATTGCATTTTCAATTTGAATTTCTTTTAAATAATACATATTTTAAATTTTTTATAATCATTTATCAATGTTGGTTAAAATGATTCCTTTAACTTAAGATTAAGCTTTAAACAGACTTTACAATAATTGGCCAATGTTCAAAGTTTATGCCATCCTGATGATAATGTTTGTTTATTTACAGCTATATAGGAATGACTAATATTATGAGATCAAAATACAGGAATCTATTTTAAACTTTAAAAATAAAAATATATTTTTTGTCACATACAACACACTCAACTTACCAAAACATTCTTCAGTTTGACATCTTTATGTACTAAGCCTAGGCTGTGTAGGTAACGTAAGCCTTCTACGACATCACAAGCCACCTGAAGCCGGCTTGGGAAGTCTAGGTTCCCTTTAATGGCAGCGTGTAAATCGCGTTGCATTCGGTCCATTAGAAGGAGCACTGCAGGGGAATATCCACCACCGTAATTATGATCGATAACTGAACCACGCAAGGCCACTACACGGTCATGCTCAGGAATTGATCTGTACACAGAATAATATAGAGAAATATATAAATAATAACAGATACATTTAAAAATGATAATTATAAAGTACAATAAAAAAAAAACTACAATAAACCATCAATGTATATCCAAACAGGTTGCATGTTGCTCCCAAGTCAATTCAAGCAGCCTCTAATAATCCCCGGGCTGGACGATAGGGTCATTAACACATACCCAAGGAGGGCTGATTGATGGGGGCTGAACGGCCTGAAAACCCACAAGACAGTTCCTGGACATTTACTAATCCTAACATCACATCATGACAATATTCTCAAACATCTTTATTAAAGTCCTCTCACATTACAAAGTAGTAGGGCTTGTTAATAAAAAAAAAAAAAACCTCTTAACACTTCTAGGTTTATGGATATACAATCCTCCAATGCCTGATTAGGAGTAATCAAAAGGTTCATTGTATACAATTATTAAATGTAGAAACATCACCCGCCTACCCTTTCCCCACCCCCTGCATCACAGCATGGCCCAAATGCCAACGAAAGAAAATGGACACACTGAGCATGTGAGCTCAAATCTCCGGGTTTGACAGCATGTTAAGTACATATATTTATTCCACAATCACCTGAAAAAGCCTAGCTGTTATAAAAAGGTTGAGGAATAAATAGGTAATTCATCTGTTTACCGTACCTATGATGTTGCTGTATTTATTAATTGTATTACTGTATTGACTAATATGGCTACTTGTTCAACTGTTCATTGTACCTTGTATAATGGAACTGTAAAGCTAGATCATTCCAGTGTTTGTCATCTGGAGGTACAACGGACTTGACAGCACATGGTGTGTAGCCACCCCAAGATTCACAAGAATACACAACCCCGTACTGACCACGTCCAATCTCACGCCCAAGCTGAGGCACACCTGTACAGATAAGTGATATAATGTGTTCAGTAACATTTATTTATTCAAATCAATATTCATGTGAAAGTAAACAATTAATAGCTATAAATTACGATTTAGGAATCAGATTAGAAGTTAAAAACTTGTCTCAAAATGATCCCTTAACAAAAGAGAATTTAATAGATATAAAAAATTTTAAAAAAATAAATAAATAAAATAAATAAATAAATAAATAAATAAATAAATAATACATCAATATAATAATGTCAGTATTATATAGAACACCACACACAATGGTAATGTTTTAAAATGTTTTTTTTTTCATTTAAAATAGTCATTTTAAATGTTTATGTCTGACTAAGAATAAACATTCTTAAATGTACTCTAATCTCTCAAATTTGCAAAATAGTTTTTGATGTATTTTTCTAAATTCAAATGGTGATGTTGATTTACTTCTTTTAATTAGTTCTCCCTTTTGTAGTATTTGTTTATGTTTATATTCTATGATTGAGCATAAAATAAAAACAAACAAAAGGTTTCTGTGAAATTCAGTAGCACTTTTATTAACTCAATTTCATCTCCACCATGACATCCATCCATCCATCAGTGATAAAAATTAACAGTGCTATCACCAACCACCGCCATTATTGTCGTCATCATCATTAGTACACGTCTATATCATCCTTATAATTAAAGTTATAACATACTTTAATCATAATAATCATTATCGTAATCAAGATAATAGTCACCAATGCTGCCAGTGCTATTCCCTATATTGTCAATAATATATTGTTACTTCTCAAGAAAATTGATTTGAATTACCAAATAGGACAGTGTCACGTAAGGACGTGCAATCCAGGGCAAGTCGGGCCAGTTTAGGGGCATGAACCTTCCGGACTTTCATTCGCTGTTCCTTCTTTTTCTCCAGTCGGCCAAAATGCCTCAATTCCAGTTGCTTCAAAGATGCAGAAAATGCATCATGGGAGTGTTGTAAACGATTTCTAAACTGGATTCAAAAGAAGAAAAAAAAAAAAAAGTAAATCACAGTGTTGTTTGTAGACAGCTGTAACAATTCTACATTGCAATATCTAATTGTTAGAAAATGTATTCTGATCCTTAAACGAATGTATTGAAAATGAGTTATGTTGGTTTCTTTTGATTTATCCTACACAATAGATCTAAATATGCAAATCCAACGCTTTTTTAAATTTGTTAATTTTGTATGTCAGTGTAAATTTGATCTTAAATAACGCTACCTAGTAATTTTTAAGAAATTGGCATGGTCTCCCTCAAGCAAAGCAAAAATCTTTTAGAAACTAACAATATTGAGAGTGTTTCAAACCTACCTGTGAGGTCATACTTTTGGCAAGTTTTGATTCACTAAGACTACTGATCATCTCCAAGACAACCTTTTTTTGCCATTCTGCATCAACTTTAGGAGGGTATTTCCATGGCATGGTTTTTAAACCAAGCTAAAAGATTATAAAAAATACAATTGATTATTATTTAAAGGTTTGCAGCTTTACTTATTATTTATGTTAAATGTTGTATAATACTTGTTCCTTAATAAAGTCTTTATCACTACTAATACTATATAATAATCAAAACAATAATAAAGAATAACAACAAACATAACAATAGTATTCAAGAAAAACAAGAAAAACAACATAAATACAATAATCGGTGACAGAAAATAGTGAAGCCCAATATCAGTCATACATAAAATTTGACCTGACCCATTTCATTTGTTCCCATATTACTCTGATGAAGGATGAACTTGTCTGAGCACTCACTTCCACCTGGTATGATGCATTCAAAATCTGAAACAAAATTTAAAGAAAGACTTAAAATTTGAGGCTTTCTAAATTATTTATTTTTATTCACTTCATAATCAAACACTTGACATAAAGTATTTTCAAAATAACCTTTTGATACTACTTGAATTTGGAATACAAATATTTAGATGTGTACTTTGGTACTTATTGGTTGGTATTGATCATTGTGACCAATATTTGTTGGATGTTCATGGACAAACAAAAGATATTTCAGTCAACAAAAATAACAAAAAACATGAAATACGATCTCAAGCTAGGCGATAATAATCCCTGAGTTGTTAGTCATATCATTATCTGATGTTTGAACATAGAATAAACATAGCCTTATCACCAATTTACTAAGAATTGTTAAGATTAAATAGGTTTTGCATTTGATGTTTTTTGGAGCGAAATGGACAACAGAAAGTCTGATGACTTATTTCAAGTGGAGTCCTTATGTTGAATCGTGCAGTACCCTGGGAGACAATTAGGCCAAATAAAATTAATTGTTGGTTTCATGTCTGGGATTTGAAATTATTTTTTGGTGAGGGTATTTACTATTGCTTTTTATTATCCTATATACTAATGGTAAACAGGCTGGTAAATAGCAAAAGTAGTTTTTTGTTTGTTTGTTTGTTTGTTTGTTTGTTTTTTTTATAAAAAATTAAAATGAATCTTAGTAATGTATTTCTGCCATTTATGTTCCCAATTCTTCTAATGCTTGACATCATTCTTTCAGATATTCATTTTTATTGTCCATTGAAACATTTAGCAATTCATTCTATTTGGCCTTAACATTCTTAAACATGTGCATGGCCCATACAGTAAATGCAAATAAGAAAAAAGGCTTAAATGTCCCTGTCACAACAATCAAATTTTATTTGACAAAAACATGCCTAAATATTACCATGATGGCATCACATCATGACCATATATAGGCACATCATGACTAAATATGGTCATATAACAGTTTTTTGTCCAAGAAAATTTGATGTGGACAGAGCATTATATTTGCATTCTAGCCCTCGAGCTGAAACACAATGAGGGCAGCAAACAAATTAAATCTGAGAACAAGGTTTATGTAATCAATGTCCACAGTTC
>NW_022719913.1:0-7936 GCF_011630105.1 Anneissia japonica | reverse complement strand
TTCTTTCCCTCTTCCTCCCACTCCCCACCTGTCTCTTATACACATCTAGATGTGTATAAGAGACAGGGTTAACTGCAGGTTAACCTAGAGTCTAATGATTACAAATAATCCAAAATAGAGCAGGAAGAAATACTGGTTATACATCATATAAAAGTCCAAATAGAACAATAGAAATGGAAAACACTTTCAGAAATTCAGCCCTTCACATTTTATAGTATTCTCCATGACATTTCACCTTCATGCTCAAAAATATAGAAAGAACTATACAAATAAATACCTTATGAACATACAGATAGGTAAAAGCAATACAACATTAGAATGGTTATACAATGTTAAACAGTAAAATGAGAGCTATAAAATGGTAAAAGAATCAGGAGTTTAAACATACAGCTGTTTAAAGAATACTGTATTTGGGAAATCAGCCTTCAAAGTTTATGATTTCGGGCATTTCTCTGGCAGAAACCATCAGAAAATTGTTGTTTAAACATTGAAAATGGGTAAAATAACAGCATAGCATGATGCATAGATATTAAAGGTTAGTTTAGTGCAATAAAATAGATTTCAAACATTTTGACATTCCAGAATGTTTTGGTCATTATCTCTGAAACACAATTTGCGACAAGTGACTGGTTTGGCTTGTCTTTGCCACAAATTGTATGCTTATAAATAATTATGATAAATCATAATTATTATACAGTATAAGCATACAATTTGTTTTATTAACTGTATTTTGGGGTCTTTTTTTTAAAGACAGTTTATTGTTCAATATTTACATTATAATTTATATCACATATCATAGCCTATTTTATATTACCATTATAAATAGCCTCACATTTATTTTTATGTCTCAAGGAAGAACCACCCCTCTGGGCCTCTGTGAGTAATTACAAATGAACTTGAACTTCACCTAGGCCTAGGAGCAAACTAATTATTTTTGAAGGTTTCAACTGATCTACTAGCTCAAGTCATTCAGTATATATGGAGTATTTGGATGTGTGGTTTGTTTCTATTATTATTATTATTATTATTATTATTATTATTATTATTATTATTATTATTATTATTATTATTGTTGTATACTGTATCATTCAAAAAACAAATATAGTATCTGAACCCTCCTTTGGCCACAAAACGAAAAAAAGTATGGTATTATCTTTTAACACTACGGCCTATCCTTATTCAGGGGACACCCCAATTAAGGGGACACTTTTTTAGGTCCCAAAGGTGTCCGGCTCCTCAATAGGGATTCTATTTAGAAGGTTGAGATGACCAAAACATGACATTAGACATTATCTATGGTTTTAAATGAAGTCATTCCAGACACACACTATCAACAATATCGAGGCCTCTGTCAATTTATTATCATTACATTTTTTTATTACAGTATTCACACCCCACCCTCATGCACAGACTGTGAATACTGGCTTTTGTATTAGCTGTTTCACACATAGTCTCAGTTATTGTTTATTTTTCCACCAATTAGCAGCTAGTCTCACTACCCAAACATTCCCTTTTGTTGAATTTCTGTATTATTCTCTTGAAGATGATTGAAGCAACTCAATCGAAACGTTGAGACATTCTTAAACAACAACAGTTCTTTTAAGAACTATCTACAGTACATGGTGTATGGCAACCATTCACAGCTACTGCTTTCTGGATCCTGAATTACTCATTAGTTAGCAGCATAAAGCAGCCCACGATTTCTTTCCCTCTTCCTCCCACTCCCCACCGTCCATGCATATATTCACCCAACTGACTTAGAACACATTGGACTAATGTTAGAATTGCACTGCAGTAATGCAGGTAATAATTATGTCTCCTAAATTAGCATCTAAATATGACATTTCCGGTTGTGCATTGTATATCAAGCGTTTCAATGACGAGGGGTCATACTAACAGTAGCAAGTACTTGAGACTTCCTGTACTACAGAAACACTGCATAAATGCATTGCAGAATATTATTCTTAATATATATTATAATCACTAACAGTAACATTTACTTTTTTATTATTATTCTTCATGACACGATAAATATGTCAATGTCATAATGTACCACTTATTAATACTGTATAGTTGTAATTTATTCATGATATAATATCAAAAAGTTATTATCATTATTATTGCATCATCACTTTGACTATAAAGTAGTATCATTATCACTATCATTATGCTCAGTATAATTGAGTGGTTTTTTTTTTCTCTCTAGATATTATTCAGAGAATCGAGAGGAAGTTTTCAACAACTACTTTATCATTATTTCAGATCTATGTGGCATACCGCAAGCATTAATATATATTATTACTTTGCCATGCAAAATTTCGAACATTTGATCGTTATTATTATAGTATTTCCAAATGATCGATAAGACAATAGACAGCTAATAAAATTCAATACGACACTGCATTTGGTAACGATCATGTCAGGCGGTGTCTGAATATTTACTGGTCTAGCCATTTCTAGGCCCTACACTATATTATGTACATGTTTCGACAAGTTCCCACTGTCATCATTGAAATGCAGAGATTCCATACCTGTATAGGCAAACTTATTTATATGAATAATGATTATTATCAACCAGTTGCGGATTTACAGTACAAGGAGGAGTAAGGGGTGTACCCCCCTTATATTTTTTGGGTATTCCCCCTGAAATTCTTGGAGATTCAGCCATTTTAATCTCTTATCTAAATGATTTCACACTTGGTTTGTATACTTGGGGAGGAGGGATAAATTCTCCTTTTACCATGTCCTGAATCCTTCACTGAAGTCATGTTTATTCTATTTTCTAATTTTAGTATGTTATGTAGGTTTTTGATGTGCTGAATTGTACTGTGATACTTTTTAATGTTCCAATTAATATATTACACATCGATTATATTAACTTTTTGTAAATATATTTTTAAAATCAAATCAAATTAATGAAATTGCTAGAGCTTTAAGGAAGATTCAACCCTTGCACCCTAAATGTACCAGGTGCTCAGGGGCTCTTTCCAGAGACTCCCACTCAGTTCGCACATTCACATCCCCTCTTTCTTAATACTGGGTTTTTATTTTGTTTTGTTTTTTTATTATTATCATCATTCACAGTTGAGCTATAGTTTGGTGACTAAAATGAATGTACAGTACTTTCTATATTCCATAGTTCTGGGTTCAAAACCTGGGAGATATCATTTTTGTGTAATTATTATACACAATTCCACTACAAAAACAACTCAGTCCACACTGTAATTATTGCAGTTACAATATTGTATACAGTATGGCCGAAGTATCTTTAGAAATTGTTTAAAAAAAGCATTAAAAAAAAAAACACTGGACTAACTTGTCTTAGAGCCATGCTTGCTGAGGATTCTCTTTCACTGTCTGCTTGCTCCAGATTCTCCAGGCATCTGGTCAGAGTTCCGACAAAGCTTTCACGTAGATAATCGACAGAGCCTATGAGCTTCTCAACGACGGCTGTATTGACCTTATTCACGACAAGCTCCTGAATCTGCTGCTGACAACGTTTGATATCCTTCTGCTGGCAAGCCTCACCTTTCTTCGGGATCTTAATACCTGTGGACAATTGAAATGCAATATCATAAATGCCTGAGTTTCAGCAGTCGGCCATTTCATAGCATGATAAAGTTACATTTTAAGACTGCCTCTCTTGCAAAACAAGTGACAGATCAAATTTTGTTAGCTAGGTGGTTGAAAGGGGAAGATTTTGGGTATTCCCCCTGAAATTCTTGGAGTTTCAGCCATTTTAACCTCTTCTCTAAATGATTTCACACTTGGTTTGTATATTTCGGATGCTGCCGAAGGGGGGGGGGGGGAGATAAATTCTCCTTTTACCATGTCCTGAATCCTTCACTGATGTCATGTTTATTCTATTTTCTAATTTTAGTATGTTATGTAGGTTTTTGATGTGCTAAATTGTACTGTGATACTTTTTAATGTTCCAATTTTCTATTTGAACTTATAATATATTACACATCGATTATATTAACTTTTTGTAAATATATTTTTAAAATTCTGTAGAGTGCCTGTGATCATTTTAATTGGATATTGTTTGCGCTATACTAAATAAAGTTATTATTATTATTAAAACAGAATTATAAATTAATAGATTTAACACAGCCCACCCTCATCAAGCCTTCAGTTTGAATCACAGCATAGAGATTTTGGGAGGAAACCAGACTTACTACAGACGGTAGTAATTGCCACTTTTCCCCCTGTTTTTAGATTAAAAAATCTACAGATCTAATTAACAGTTCCTGAGTTGTTTTTTTTATCAAATATCCCTTCAATGTCTTAGAAAATTCATTTGTACAATATTAATTTCCTCCTGGCTCCATGGGTAAATGCACAGTAGAATATGAATGACATTATTTTTGTGTCTATTAATTGGTAAGAAATTATTGTCTTCTCTTAAATTAAAAGCAAGTAACTTTTACAATTAATGTAAGCCATTGAAATAAATTGTATAGCTCAATTGTTTTATTTATTGAAAGCCAATAACTTACTTAAAAGTAGTACTGTAAATGAAATGAAATTTATTGCTCAAGTACACAGTTAGAATTAAGGGGCACCATATTCTGAACCATTAAAATTGTCATAAGGGTGTCCTTTGAATAAGTAGGAGTCTCAAGTCACCTGGAATCTGTGAGTCTCCCAGAAATCAGGACAGACTCCCGCAAGCAAGCAAGAAAGAATTTCCCAGGAAATAATCCATCTCCCACAAATTGTAATATTTGCATGATTTTTATTATTTACAGATCAATGTTCTCTCAATTGAAAATTTTTTACTGGTAAATTAAACAACAATACATATAATCATAGCCTAGGCCTGGACTGGAACAGTGGAATGATGTTCATTTTTGAAAGAAGGCCAGCCTAGGCTACCTAGGTCTAATAATTTCATTTTCTTTTATTCTACTAAACTTACAATTTTTTACTAGTTGGTCAGTAAATTTTACTGGTAAAATTGACTGCTAAAACGTGAGAACACTGCAGATCTCTTTGAAGGGATTACAGTATTTCCAACTTGGGACCCCTAAATATGAGTTGGCTGTAACTGTGATCTACTGTATATTATTGACTCACAAGCTAAAGTGTCCTCAAGATTGATTAATTAAATGAATTTATTCGCAAGAGTCATAAAATACATGACATAAACATAAAATACAAAAAACACACAATATAAAAAATTGCACAAAAACATGACACCACAGTAATTCCTTACAAGGAAAAGCTCACAAAAGTAAAACTTACAGTATTTCAATTGGGTCCTTGCAAACACAGAAATAAAATTGCATATTTTATCATGACAGAAAAAAACAAACAGTTCAAAGAACATAAAATGAATAAAAACTGATGAAAAAATGGCAGCAATAAAAAGTCAAAACATTGTTTATCACTCTAATGCCAGCAGTAAAACAAATCAAAAGAGTTAAAAGATATAAAAAGTTCAGAATTACGGCATCTTGAAAATAAGTATACTTATTGAAAATGTTTACACAATAAAAAGTTGAAATTTTTAAATATCACTTAAAAGTTAGAAATCTGACTTAAAACAAAAAACACTGGGTCATTGCTCGGAACATGTACTTCTAAGAGCTGTTTTAAAAAAGAGGTGATGTTTCTACATCAACTGGTGTTTTATTCCAAGCTTTTATAGCATTATAAAGCAAGTTTTATTTAATAGGACTGTCCCCTTAATAATATTCATGTCTCAAAGGAGGGGTAAAATAAGGGGTTTGTTAATTGGCAAGCGAAATTTTTTTTGTTATATTTAAAAAAAAAAAAAAAAAAAACTACCTTACTTGAATTATACAAAGTACTACAGTACCATTAACCCGGTTTATTCAAATTATTAGATCAATAGACAATTTAACAATAAAGACAATAAGTGACAAAGTTTTATCCTATCGTATTGTACAGAAGCTGTATTGGGTCCATGAAAAAAACATGAACAATCATGTGTTATTTTTTTTGGTAGGAAAATAATTTTCAGTGTATTTTTCAATAAGCTTTCAGACAGAATGTTAATTTATCTTGAATTTGACCCACACATCTACAGGACTTTCTATAGCTGGGTTCACGTCGAACTTTTATCTAGATATACATCCACTTAATATACATTCTTAACAGTGATTTGATTACCAGCCAAATAAGGGTCTATAATGGTATTATAATTTGTATTTGTTAACTGACGAGAGAAAAATATGTTTTTGTTCTAAAAATAATGTGACTATCAAGTTTAAAGAAATGCAGAGTATGAGTCAGTTTTAGTAAAGCACAGGAAATTGCATTAAATCCTGCAAGAAATGGGGCAGTGGTTTGGTGACATATTATGGGATAAGCTAGTACTAGTCCTTGTATGTACAGTGAAGCCTTTAAAATTAAAGATAGAAAAAGGAATTTAAATGTTGAAGCATCATATTCGGAAGATACAAATAGTACTTGGATTGGTTGATACAAATATAACATAAATAATATGACGGAAATGTTAAGCTTGCTTGCACCATTTTATCTGATCATAGTAGGCCTATAGTATGAGTAGTGTAGGATTACAAACATGCATTGTTTATTTATATCATTCTGGATTTGCCCTTGATCATGAATTAAAGCATAGTTTTATCAAACTGTATATAATTCATGCTTATTAAGTTATTTATTAGTAAACTTCCATACTAACTTTTGTACATTTGCTGTACACCTCCCCACCCCCCCCCCCCAAAAAAAATTACTTACAGTAGTTTGAAATTGGAATGAGAAATATTGTCGCTGACAAATTTTAATGTTATTATTTGTTTCTTAAGCACCATGCTACTAATCAGAATGTTTAGAATCGATTAACAATATCAAACAGACTGGATAATGACAGTTTTTAGTGTTCGATAGTGTCATACCTGTACAGCCTTTGATAAGCTTCGGTGAGTTGTTGAGAGGGCCTGCCCAGTTGAAACACTTCTGATTATCGGAGGATGTACATGTGATCAAACACTTAAGAAGTTTATAGACTTTTTCAAAGCCCTTTTTTAGATTATCAAATTTTATTTGACAAAAACAAGTGACATGCCTAAATATGGTCATGATGACATCACATCATGACCATATATAGGCACATCATGACTATATGCATACATACCTACAAACTGGTAACATTCTGCCTCCAATAGCAAGTCTTCTTTCATGTTTGCGATGGTCTCCGATATCAAATGTTTGATCTCTTCTTGTTTCTGACTGTTAATTTCCAGTAATTTTTTGTACAGTTCCTCCTCTTGTTGCCGTGCATAATCTATCCTCTTCGGTGTGATCTGAATTTCTCGCGCCATGTCAAACGCCGTCGTTATGAACATATTCATGGATTGTATATGCATGTTTTGCATTGCTGTAGTTGATTTAATGACATAGAGCTGCAACGTGTTCTTCACAAACATGATAATTCCACCAACATTCTTTAAGTCGTCAAGTAACTTACTCGTTGAATTATTGATATTATTCCGGTGTCGACTCTGAAGGGTGGAAGTCGTCCTCAGAAATCCTATGTTGTGAAGCTGTTGCGAAAGACCAAGTCCATTTTGAGATGGTGCGTTAATACGAGGGCTAGTTTGTGCTTTTCTTTCTTTCTGCTTGAAAATCGGTGATCGAATTGCTTTGGGGTAATAGACCCTACTAGCTTTACTTGTCTGACGTTGAGGTGGTTCTGTTTGTGGTGGTGTTGAAACCTGGTTTTGGTTTAAGCGTGCCCCTTGATTAATAGGATCCGTGACAGTACTTTTTGGTAGCGCACCATTCAATTTTGCATTAGAATTCTTTGTTTTAATAAACAATACAGGAAGATCATGCAGACACGATCGAAGGTCAATCAGGTCACTTAAGTCCGAGTACGATAACAATTCATCGCTGATTCCATAAAGAACAATCGGCAAAACACTATCTTGACATTTCTCATATA
>NW_022719912.1:0-2370 GCF_011630105.1 Anneissia japonica | reverse complement strand
ATGTAAAAATTAGCATGTATGCGGATGATACTGCTCTGTATTTAGCATCTGATAATGTGAAAGAAATGTCTGATAAAGTTAATATTGATCTCCACAACATTGCAAACTGGTTGTATTGTAACAAATTAAACTTAAATATCAATAAAACAGAATTCATGGTAATTGGAACACACCAAAAATTGGCAAAAATTGGAAGAAATGAGTTAAATTTGAAAATTGAAGGTACATGCCTAAAAAGAGTTCATCAATGTAAACGTTTAGGTATTGTAATTGATGAGCATCTTTCATGGACAAAACAAATTGAACATGTTAAAAATAAAATATTATCAGGCCTTTTTTATCTTAAAAAATCTAGTGAAATTGTTCCAAAATCCATTCAATGCACACTTTACAAAACTATTACTGCCCCACACTTCCAGTATTGTAATGTTGTCTGGGGAAGGTGTAATAGTACTTTAAGTAAAAAGCTACAGGTTTTACAAAATAGAGCTGCCAAAATTATTACAAAGATGTCCAGTTATGATTCAAGCTCTGCAGCTCTCAAAAATTACACTGGAACAGGCTTGATACAAACCAGTTTCACAACGAAGCTATTACAATGTACAAGATTATGAATAATATAAGCCCACAATATCTTATTAACAGATTCAGTTCTAAAGAAAACCCACATAATACCAGATCTAAAGACAAACTTTATCTATGCAAACCTCGAACTGAATACAAAAAGAAAAGTTTCACCTATCATGGATCAAAATTATGGAATTCATTATCAGAAGAAGCAAAAAATGCTAAAGATTTAAAGAGTTTTAAAAATATTGTGTCAAGCCTGACCAGTTTTTGAAACCGTAGATTTTATTATTTCAAATTTGAAATTGTTTAAAAGTAGTATTTAGTTCCTAATTTTTACAGTTGGTAGGTTTTTACTTTTCCATGTTTGTTTTCCCTTTCTTTTATCATATCAGTAGTTTAAGAACACGGCCTCTTGGAAGACCAACCTTTGTAAAAAGATTGAAATGAGTATCCGTGGATAAATAAAGTTATTATTATTATATATATATTTGGAAACGGATTGAACGTTATGATGATATAGCCGAACTACTGTCTTGACATTATACAAACTTGTAATATGTATATGGGACATGTATATGACCCAGTAAAAGTTGTAGTTTTTATTTATAAATGATTGATTATATTATGTTTTTACTGAATTCGAATGGTAGGCTTACTGACTTTGTCAATCAGGTTTCTGAACTTCTATGAACTTATATGAAAGACCATAGGATACAACCATTCTATAATGTTATAAAATCATATAGTGTTTTTACGATGGATACCGTTAATAAATTATAGTCATCTTCGCAATCCAATACACAACTATCCAGTGCGACTTGAAATTTAAAGTATATAAGAATATTTTGCTTATAAAACGATTTCTTAAACATCATATTGTGATGTATATTATACAATCAGAAGATATGATCAGTGTAGAAGCATTATATAATTTTAGCTTTAAGATAGATAATATATACCAATTTATTATATATTGTGAGCTGCAGGTGCTGGCCTAAAATAACTGCATATTAGAAGATTTTCGTTTGAATTACATAAAATGTATTACTTTTTCAAATCCATATCTAAAGACAACGTCATAACGTATTACGTTAAAGATCCTTTTATTACAATCCAGTATAACATTCAAAACATGATCAATTTGTTGAAAGAATAAAGCGTCCGAGTTCATAAAGTAAACTAAGATTCAAATAGAGAGTTCTGTTCAAGGGCAACTACCCTGTAATCTAGCATACACACATACACAGAATGATATAATATAATAATATATTATTATTATTATTATTATTATTATTATTATTATTATTATTATTATTATTATTATTATTATTATTATTTTATTATCATCATCATCATGTTATTATTATATACATTTTTATTGTTATTATTGTTGTTATAATTATTATGACCCCCAAATCGTCGTCTGCCTTTTAACGCTATACCCTGTTTAAAACGATTTGATGACTTCTAAGAAAAATTGAATTGGGTGTCTTAATATTCCTGGGTTTGGTTATGTGTGGCTCAACCAGGGTGTTGATAATTAGCTACTGTTTCCTAAAGCGTTTGAATAACGATGTAAAGATTTTTATTTACAAGAGTGGAGAGCACAAGCAGACTCACGAAACATTGCTTTTATCTTAACATTAAACACTTTATTCAAGCTATAAAAAAAACTATGTACAATCCGTTAACCATATTTAAGCATAGAAGATGTATTTTAATGTTAAGAACTGGCTAAACATTTATATGCTTCATTTAAAAAAAAAAGGAAGTCCTTAGTAGAAGTCATTACTGTATATA
>NW_022719911.1:0-559 GCF_011630105.1 Anneissia japonica | reverse complement strand
AATTTTTTTTTTCATCTCTGCGAGGTCCAAAAGTCACGGAACCTAGCCCACCCACGAAGCCCACATTGTCTTCGTTCGATCGAATCCCTCTCCCAACGTTAAGAGATACGAGTCCTCGAATTCCGACTTGATAACCCGGTTTCCGCTCGCCTTTGTGAAACGAAAGACACGGAATTCGGGTTTCTCGGTTGGCTTTGCAGGGTCCTATCCTTCAACACTGACCCCAAAAAGTGTCGTCTTCATATCTCAAATCAATTTGTAAAAAAAAAATTTTTGAACTTTGCGAGGTCCAAAAGTCACGGAACCTAGCCTATCCACGAAGCTCACCCTGTCTTCGTTCGATCTCCCAACGTTATGAGATAGGTGAGCAAGGTCCTATCCTTCAACACTGGCCCCAAAAAAGTGTCGTCTTCATATCTCAAATCAATTTGTAAAAAAAAAATTTTTGAACTTTGCGAGGTCCAAAAGTCACGGAACCTAGCCCACCCACGAAGCCCACCCTGTCTTCGTTCGAT
Source organism: Anneissia japonica (assembly GCF_011630105.1). Lineage (NCBI taxonomy): Eukaryota > Metazoa > Echinodermata > Crinoidea > Comatulida > Comatulidae > Anneissia > Anneissia japonica. The sequence goes on along the minus strand of NW_022719911.1, from coordinate 44 downwards.
CGAAAGTGTCCTATCCTTCAACACTGGCCCCAAAAAGTGTCGTC
>NW_022719910.1:0-803 GCF_011630105.1 Anneissia japonica | reverse complement strand
TATTTCAGGCATGCAGTTCGTTAAGGGATATAGTGTTTCATTAGTAAGATATGTCCCCCCCAAAACTAGCCCAAGTGCAAGAATTGCGCAATAAAATTGTATTTACTGTTGATTTCAAATGAGCATAATATTATCCGTGTACTGTCTAGAGCCAGGACAACTTTTTGTGTTGATTTCAGTTATGCAGTCTGTTAAAGGGATAAATTGTTTAATTAGTAAGATATTATGCCCCAAAAATGGCCCAAGTGCAAGAATTGTGCAATAAAATTGTGTTACAATTGATTTCAAATGAGCATAATATTATCTGTGAACAGTCTAGAGCCATGAAACCTTTCATTCTAAGACAACTTTTTGTGCTGATTGCAGTTTTATGCAGTTTGTTAAAGGGATAAATTGTTTGTAGTGCAAATAAATTGTTTAATTAGTAAGATATTATGCCCCAAAAATGGCCCAAGTGCAAGAATTATGCAATAAAATTGTGTTACGATTGATTTCAAATGAGCATAATATTATCTGTGAACGGTCTAGAGCCATGAAACCTTTCATCCTAAGACAACTTTTTGTGCTGATTGAAGTTATGCAGTTTGTTAAAGGGATAAATTGTTTAATTAGTAAGATATTATGCCCCAAAAATGGCCCAAGTGCAAGATTGTGCAATAAAATTGTGTTTACTATATTATTGATTTTAAATGAGCATGATATTATCCATGTACTGTCTAGACAGCCATGAAACCCTTCCATTCTAGGACAACTTTTTGTGTTGATTTCAGTTATGCAGTCTGTTAAAGGGATAAATTGTTTAA
>NW_022719909.1:0-629 GCF_011630105.1 Anneissia japonica | reverse complement strand
ATTTTGTTATTTTTACATTGCGAAGGTATCACTGTTACCGGCAACATTATCGAGGAGCCAATTATCCGACCTGGAAAACATCGAAAGCGTTCCTACTTTGGAGATGTGACCTTTGTTATTGGAAATAAAACGATAATCGTTAGCCCATCGCAGATAACTTTCGATAAGGTGCACACCTTTACATGGGATTATAACTTAGCCGTCGGTTTTCCGGATTTATCGATTAGCATCGTGAACAAACGATTTGTCCGTGTCAACATCCAACCAGATATCACTTTAGTTGCAATGCGACATGCGGTGACCGGCAACAACACTATGAAGGTTGGGTACATGGGAGTGTACATCGAAAACGGAGAGGGATTGTCAGACAATGTTCATGGATTGATTGGTAAATATTTATCTTAATGTTAATTTGTCCTTCGGCGGAAAAAAAATACTATAATTTAAAATCTTGGGAAAACACTTTAAAAATATAACTACGATTTGTAAATAAAGAAAGAAAGCAACACATAATAATTAGTATTGTTTTTGTTTTTGAAGAAAAAAACAAGCCCTCAAATTTGCAAAATTGACATGTTTTAATATTACTTGACGTCACAATCACAATCCACTAATAAGTTTTATACATA
>NW_022719908.1:604-3873 GCF_011630105.1 Anneissia japonica | reverse complement strand
AAAATATAAAGTAAATAGATTTATTCATTGATTACTTTGTTTTCATTATTTTATACATTTTTGCCTTGGTATTTGATATTAAGGTAGAAGAATTTTTAGTGTGAATCAGAAAGTCCAAAGACTTATTCCAGTGGGGTCCTTCTGGTGGTAAATTAGGCAGTACACCAGTGGACAATCCTCTACTCCTTTTCCAAGAGTGTTGTGTTCTTTAAAGCCGGTCAGTCACTGCGTCTTACGACCGTCGCACGACAAATCCACATTTGCTTCCGCCGAGCGATAGACAACGCAACACCGTCTGCTGATTGTCAGTGGCAATCTGAACGGATCCTCATTAAAAAGATGATCCGTTGGGTCCGTGTCTTTGCGTGCGTTCTTCGTCGTGTTGCCATCACGTCGCCGTCGCACGCAGTGAGTAACCGGCTTAGCATGCACATGGGACTAAAATAGAACATCTCATGTGAAAGACGATGTCCTATCGTTACTTGTATTTCAGCCCTCCAACTGTAACACAAGGACAACACCGGATGAAATTTAACAGGGTGCCAAAAGGACCTCCACGGTTCAGCACACACACAGTCTCATTTCTTGGGACAATACAGTACAGCTTTAATAAAGCAGTTGAATGATTTTACTGAATATACATTTTAAAAATGTGATGTCCATACCAAAGTAGTTGTTCTTGAGTGCAACTTTGATGAATTGTTATATTGCGTTTTGCCAACAACTTGGTCCATTAATTGAGCTTCTATATCTATTTCAGTTACTGTCACTGGCACATAGTTTTCATTACTAACATTAAACATAAACTGCAAAAAAGAAAGAAAATCAATCATTAATAAATACTCTGCAGGTACAAGAAGATAATCTGAGAATACAAACCCTTACCTATACTTGCCGCAAGTCCCTTATTATTATTTTTTCTCATTCTGAACAGCGAACACTAATGAGCAAGTTAATTTAGAGACGAAATAAGGGACTTGTAAAACACTGAAGGTACCCGGATGACAAAACAATGACATAATCTTATAATATTCCGTATTTGGATAAATGGGCGGACTGAAATAAACGATTTCAACGAATCACAATGCTCTCATTTTCAGAGCCACGAACGTGTACAGAAACTGAGTCACTCGTGTCAACTATTAAGGCATGGCTAAAAATAGTCCTCCCTAATAAAACGAGGCAAACGAGTCTATCTTTTTGTCAAAATTCCGTTTTCTCATTAAAAATTCAGACAGAATAATTCTTGACAATACCAATGAATGGAAGGGGAATGCGTGACACGAACAGATAGACACAAAGTACAGGACTTAAAAAAAAGCTGAAGTGTGAATTATTCATTATATTATTCCATTTTGTCAGAAATCATTATTCTACTATTGGTACATCATTATATGCACAGTTAGATCGACTGTTAAAATTAATAATTACATTTTTAAAATTTGGTTTCAAAATCCTGTTTTTATAATCAGTGTACATTCAATTTTTAGTTTTCATAATACTGTAGATGTAATTAAAAGGTTGCTAACTGATACATTATTATTAATATCCTTTTATCATGTTTCAAAACCTTTTTGTAAGATAATAAATACTTTGAACAAGGTGTGAAGCTGTAATTCCTTAAGTAGAATCAGACTAAAATTCTGCTTTAGTTGCTTTTTTCGTAGCTTCTCCAGTTGTCTGCATTGCTTTAACAATGTAGTATATTGTTGAAAGTCCTCTATAATGTTGCTAAAGTTACAAACAGAAAGAAGGAGAAAAATAAACTAATTTATTCATTGCTGTAAACATGTTTTGTCTTCAGTATTTGTTCTTTGGAATGCTCCCAGACAGTATAAGATGTGTATAAGAGACAGGTGTAATAATCGGCATTAGATCACCTAAGCCCCAGCTTCCCAAACGTTTTTGTCTGTGACACAATTTGTGATTTCCCAGAAAAGCCACGACCCACTTAATATCAAATGTCATAGTAAATTGCAATTAGACCTTTATAAGATCCCAAATGTGGGGTGTGGTGCTGACAACCTTTGGTAAATTTTTGTATGTTGTTGAGGCCCATGAGAAACGATCAGAAATGAAAAATTTTTTCTCTAGGCCTCCTAATTAGCGAGATATCTGCTAACGAACTTTTGGCTAATTAGCGATACCTTGCGTGTTTAACCGACCATATCTCGAAAAGTATGGCACCTACAGAGCTGATTTTGGTGTCATTTTAAAGCTATTGAGTAGCTCTATAACTTTATTAATAAATGCTAAGTCCTCAATTCAAATATAAAAAAGTTATGACAGGTTGTAAAGTTCAAAGTTGAATAAAAAAAATATGTATTTTTTTTTTTTTTGAAATTCATGTTAGAGATACCTAATGATGTAAAGAAGCTTCCCTATAAGTTTGGTGATGGGCGCTCCAAAAGTTCCTGAACAGTGAGCAATTATATATATATATATGACATGTCCTTTCGAAATAGCACTTTTTGTACATTAACAGAGTAATGTGTGCTAACTCTTCATTTAGGAATTTAGGTTTTAAAGTTGAATTACAATGTAAAATAAAAAGTCTCAATAAATTCGTGATGGACACTTCCTTAGCAGCAAGCAATTATACATATTACTGCATGCAATTTCAAAAATTAGGACATTTTTCAATTACATTATATTGTATTAAGGAATCATTATTTTAAGAAGCATATTAATGTTCAATAAACTGATCAGTACATACCATAAATCATGATCAGATACACCATCGATGAAAATTATAAGACAAATCATTTGTCAAAATAAAATCAAAGTCAAAAAGATGTTTTGGCTCAGTTCTAAACCTTAATTTTTTTGGTAAATGCAGCATGGGCAGCCTTTGTTTCTTTTTTTTAGATTAAATATGTTCTTCCAGTCACTGTAGTTGGCTGAACAGCTGTTAGTATATCTTGATGATCAATGGTTAAAGAATCTGGTGGTTCTGGAAATACGAAAGATGGCGACGGTCCATGTGGGTGTAGGAATGTAATATCAACCTCATGCCTATCTGGGTAATATTCCTTGATGCACGCTACCCACCAATGGTTATCATAAGCTGCTGTAACATATCCACTTAAGACCAAACCACTCAGAACTGTGGTATCTGCAGTAAGAGTTACTAGTTCCTGTCTTTTCTTGGCTGCAGATGAAAAGGATCGAACTGTAACCGCTTCTTTGGAGACTGGAATAAAAGAATGCAAATTCCGTGTACCTGGAATTGTGCGAGCATTTTCAAATCTGTCTTTCAGGAATTCTGC
>NW_022719908.1:0-530 GCF_011630105.1 Anneissia japonica | reverse complement strand
GTGATAATCTGTTGATCAAATGGGCGTTGTAAACTTGCTCTGGCTGCTAACCGCTTTATTGTCCCCCCAACACCATCAGATGGTCCCTTTCCATGCGAGGTGGCAAAGAAGTGCCATTCAGCTTGAACACCTAAGTCTTCTTCATGGAGGCACAAATTTAAAAAGTTTTTTCTATTTTTATACTGTGCAGCACAGCCGTCAGAAAAATAGCATATTTTCTTAACATGTCCAAGTGTGTCTGTTAAAAACTGTATGAGCAATTTTTTAAAAAGGTGAACTGCCACAGTATCATGTGTGTTACATTCTGATATAATCACAAAACTTGTATGGTCAATTTCATCTTGCATGTTTCCCCGGTAGTAACATACAAAGGGATGAAGTGTTGCTTGCAGATTGTTCCAATGAAAAGACTGAGAAGCGTCCTGTACTACAAAGCTGTAATTTTCAGCAAAATCTGCAATGACGAAGACTATTCCTGGTTCAAGTGTACTCCTTAGATCTTGGAGGTAACCCGCTTGTTGCTTTGCAAT
>NW_022719907.1:0-2646 GCF_011630105.1 Anneissia japonica | reverse complement strand
ACAATCTAGGGAGCTGGTCCCAAACACGAGGCAACCTGATGGCTACCGAGTTGAAAAATGCTTGGTGACGGAAACACAAGCGATCATTATGTCTGGTATTGATTTTGATACCATCATAAACCGTGATGCAGCTTAGAAGGCCCATCAGAACTTTAAAGCAAAAAATAATAAGCAATTTGTCCCTTCTGACAGACAAAGAAGAAAAAGAAAGCAAATGTAACCTCTCCTCAAAGCTCATCTGTCCTCGATGTTGTTTAAGGGACAGAACATAAGGTGGACAGAACTTTATGCTAATAATATATGCTGTATTTTACAAACTGTTAGGTACACCCACAGAGAGCAATATTTAGTTATAACTAATGTAATTCCTCAGCTAAATCAGAGAATTCCCTGTGGATTGGTGTTCAAACCTACCAGGTACACCACTTATACTTGTGGGTGGATAGGTAAAATTCCTTGCACAGAGTGGTTTGAAGGTTAAGTGACTGTGCCTGAATCATAACCACTGCACAAGTTATATTTAAACTCAGTAAGTAATCAATTATTATCCTTCTTTTCAGATAACAGAGCAAGCAAAGTTCCTAACCAAAAACAAAGTACATTTTGCTGTAGGAACACCGAACAGGGTCTCATCCCTGATTGACCAAGATGCACTGGATCTTACTCGCGTCAAATACATAATTCTGGACTGGAATTTCCGCGACCTCAAGAAACGTAGAATGGTGGACATACCCGAAATAAAGAAGGATTTGTTAATTTTTTTAAAAGACAAGGTTATACCAACTATTTTGAAAGGAACTAGGTTGAAAATAGGAATTTTTTGAATGCATTGAACCTTTACTTCTTTCATGACCTTTACCAGCCTTGCCTTGTTTACACAGCAGAAGAACATCGCGTTTATCAATTGATATAGGTGTTAAGTGGGCGTGGAGTTAGTAACTCCGCATAAGGGATCAGTAACCACGATGATCTACGAAGTGGTAACATACATCATCGGCGTGATCTTTGTGCAAATTAGCTGTTGTTGACCTGGAAGTGCTGTTCATAAACAGCGTGAATACCAATATTAATATTTGAAAAATTATGTTTTAATCAATTACATACATTTTTAAACTTTTTTGACAAAAGATTTCATGAATGCATGCATTTTTTTCAGGTCAGTTTTAATCACATGACTTCCTTCACATACAACCGATAATGTTTTTATCGTGTAGAGGCACGACTGGAGATCATTGGTGTTACCTACCTGATAGCAAACAGCCGTGTAAACAAGGCTAGAATTATATTTGATTGAACTGAATGCATTGGAACAATTTCAAACTCTTGCACTGTAGACCTGGCTCAGGTGCATGGCTCGCCATTCTGAATATTACTGATATAGAATAAAAGTGGATCTTAGTAATGAATTCATAATACTGTTTGCAATCACACACATCACACGAAGGCCTTCTAATGAGAAAGGATTTATTTTCAAATAATATTTGATCAAAGGCAAAATGGTTGCTTATTTAAACATACCGTACATTCTCGCGACGAGGTTTAAAATAGCAAATTAAAAAACAGAGTGTCGTCTTATATGCACGAATTACAAATTTTTGATTTATTAAATCATGTTCGTCTTAAGCGCCTAAATGGTATTATTTTGAAAGATTAGCCTTGCATTTGGCTCCTTTTTTAGCCAGCCAGATGCAGCATCAAGACCATAAAAAGCAGGAAAAAAGTAGGAAGTCCAACGATGAAACAGGGAGTCGTCTTGTATATTAGATACAGAACTTGTATTTCAATATAAAAAGCATTTAACTTCTCAAACATGTAAAATAATAAAATCCATACATTGTGGTTGTATTTTATTAAAATTATGTACTAACAATTATAGGCAGTTAATGTTGATTTTAATTGAATTCATTCAATTTTCATTTCGTATATCACTGACCTACTACAGTACACCACCAGCTGGTATTGAAAAACAACCCTATTTATATGACTTCACATTATTTTTCTTTTACAAAGACCTCTTGCCAACATTGACATGTGATAAGCACTTGTGGAGGAAATGTTATCGATCCTGACTTAACACAAATGGTCATCAATTCATCTTGATCTGAATACACCTTCTACCAACACTTCTTCTACACCACCTGCACTGGTAGATGGACACGCTACCTGTTGGGGGAAGGGGTTCCTTGCAGACATAACATACCTGGTTCTTCCACTGTGGTAGATGCACCTTGCAGTAGTAGGCTAAATGATTGTCAGGGGGGGAAAAATCTAGGTTAATGAACTGAGAGCTTCTAAATGGATTTAAAATTAACAATTCATTAAAGATTGGTTTGGTTACAGTACATGATTACCATTAATGTTAGGGGAAAGTAAAGGAATATGATAACCCTGGTTATAAGGCACGGTACTGAGGAAGGAGATCCAATACTTGTGAAACCCCATGGCTATAAATCCCTTTAAAAAAACTGTTTCTTGATTGGATTTAATGATCAATATCAATACTAGACATGTTGCAATTGTATGGGGATTTTCAAGTGATACTGTACCTTCATTCTGCTTATGTTGATAAAGCTTTGGAACTTCATTAGAGCACAGAACACAGCAATCCCTATTGGGTCTATCCACCACCGCACTGCTGATACCACC
>NW_022719906.1:0-721 GCF_011630105.1 Anneissia japonica | reverse complement strand
CCGTCGTACCGGGCCGGGTAATAAGAGAAAAGAAAGAGGGGAGAGGGAGGGAAAGAGAAAGAAGAGGAAAAGAAAAGGAAAGAAAAATAAAGACAAGAATAAAAAGGAAGATATCATAATGACCAGACTCACAACACCCATGCAACCCCTTCTCCACTTCAAAAACTGTCATAACTCATTTGATCTATGCTGCCCGATGGCTTAACCACTGGGGGACAAGGAGAAAATATGTATCTTTGACAAATCTTCCCAACCACCCTTTATAAATGCCCTTTCATCCCCTGAAAGTGCCTAAAAACCTCAAATTTCGCGTGCATTTCTTGTTAACATGGCCCAGTTTCCTCTAAAAATTTCACATTTTAGGGAGTTTTGATCAATTCCAACGAAATTAGAATTAAAAACACCGGGGGACAAGGGGAAAATATCCATCTTTGGAAATCTTTCTCCACTCCTTGACAAATGCATCCTCAGAAAGTGCCTAAAATTCTCAAATTTTATTGCGCGCATTTCTTGTTACGGTAGGACAATTTCCTCTATAAATTGCACATTTTAGATAGTTTTCATCAATTCCGACGAAATTAGAATTAAAAACACAAAAATATTTTTAGGGCTTTTTTTAGTTTTATCATTTTAAGTTATTTAAACACATAATAGTCGCAATATCAAGAAAGACAAATTTAAGATAGATCATTTAAACCTAAAAGAAGGGCCTCAATGTGTA
>NW_022719905.1:0-589 GCF_011630105.1 Anneissia japonica | reverse complement strand
CGGATACGTGTTGGCTAGAAACAGAGCTCCCAGTTGAGCCTGTACGTTGGCCTTGTCGAATAAAATTGGCTTGAAACCGTACCTTCGTCTCTTGTATGCTATTCTCTGTTCGATTTGCAGTTGTTCCAACGTATAGGAAGTGCTCTTGAACTCCACGACCACAGGACGTTGGGTGGATTTTTCGCGCATAAGAGACAGTCACCAGATCTACGACGGCCACGCTCGCTTCCTTGCAACCGTTCTTGTAGTTGGTCACCGGAAGTTGGGCGCGCACGAACTCCAAATCCAGGTCTTTCAACACTCTGTTAACCTCCGGATTTTGCCTCGCGGCTACCTGCGCGTCCAACCCTTGCCCGACGTACATGGCCTCTTTGGCCGACAGCGCAGCCGAACCGATTGCACGTGCTCGTCTTATCTTCCACCATCTGTCGTAGGATAAAGCGCCGTTGATCTGTTTGGTGATCGCGACTAGTTTTCGATTTTCTTCTTCTTCACCTCCTCCGCCACCGACGACGACGAACGAACCTCCAACGAGCCGAATGTTGACGTTGAGTGATGGCAACATCTCGTAGAGTGTATTTGTGTTGTA
>NW_022719904.1:0-732 GCF_011630105.1 Anneissia japonica | reverse complement strand
ATTCCAACGAAATTAGAATTTAAAAAACAAACATTTTTCGCGCGCTTCGCGCGCATTTTTTATGTAAAGCTTGTGCTTGCTCACCTTTGCCTTCTAAGTTATAACACATAGTCCCAAACTCAAGAAAGAAATTTAAGATAGATCGTTTAACCTATTAAAAAAGGGCCTCAATGTGTAATGATGTTGAAAGAATATGTTTGTAATAAATAAAGCCATAAGGAAAATATACATTCAGTTTAAAAAAAACAAAAAAAAAACGAGTGTGGCCATATATAACATAAAAGCATTTCTTGTTGAGGTAGGCCAATTTCCTCTAAAAATTGCACAATTAGGGAGTTTTGATCAATTCCGACGAAATTAGAATTAAAATCACAAAAAAAAATTTTCGTATTTGTTAGGGTTGAAGCTTGTGCTTGCCCTTTTTTGCCTTCTAAGTTATTTAAAAACATAATAGTCCCAAAACTTGAGAAAGAAAATTTAAGATAGATCGTTTTACCTAAAAGAAGGGCCTCAATGTGTAATGATGGTGAAAGAATAGGCCTATGAATTGTAATAAATAAAACCACGATGAAAATGCTTACATTTAGTTCCAAACACACGCGTGTGCCCTATATTAATATTAAAATAAGCCATGCCGTATTGTTTTCTATATGGGGGGGGGGTATCACACCAAGTCATAAATTACTAACCAGGAAAATTATTACCTTCGCCCCCGCCCCCCGACCCAAGACC
>NW_022719903.1:0-711 GCF_011630105.1 Anneissia japonica | reverse complement strand
AGAATCTTGTAAACACCAGTGTTCTTCCCACTGCATTCTCTCATCCCACCTAACATACAAAACATAGTAACTGTTTGTATTTCTTTTTTTTCTTTAATGTTTGTTAGACTGTGTTTATATACTGTATATAAGAATATGTTAAGTACTACAAATTATACTTATGACTTTGTATATGATTTTTGTAGTGTGCAAGGCACTGTACACAATTGTGTGCCCGCTTCTACAGCGTGATGTACCTTAAAAATAGAATTAAACACATGCTCCTCAACTTGTGTTGCTCATGTTGTCTTTATGTATTCCAAAATGCCTGATGGCCCGATGGGGGAACCCAGGTTCCCGACAAGAGCATAAACAGGGGATATTTAGGGGGCCGAGCCGGCCCCCCTTTTTGGAAATAAAAAAAGGAAGAATGAAAAAGAAGTTAGTGATCGCCAAAATGCCTCAGAGGTTATTTCCGGGAATCTAGAAAACAAAAACCTCCCTGGGCCATTCCCCCTCCCCCAGGGTAGTGTTTTCTCCATCGCCCCCACCTTTTGACATCCATTGATCCGCCCCTGGTAAACGATTTTTTTTTCGATAAGTGAGGAGGATAGCTCTTCCATCGAACCCCCACTAGCTCCAACCCTGTTGTTTATAATCAGTATTTTACAACATGCAGAAGAGTTAGATCGTGAGGCAGAATCACTAAATAATTTAAGGAAGCACAATACA
>NW_022719902.1:0-507 GCF_011630105.1 Anneissia japonica | reverse complement strand
CCACATAATGCAAAACTATTTAAAATTAAAACGGAACAGTAGAGAAAATCCGACAATGACAAAATAAACTAAGCGTCCACTGGAAGGAATCCCAATATCTGCAGACGGATCAGTTTCGGCCTTCCAAGCCTCATCAGTGCAGCTAGGGTATAGACCCAAACGAAACGTTCGACCAGCTTAGGTAGGGCCCAAACTAGTCCAACGACCACTAATGATTACAGAGCCAAACCAAGGCATTATATACACAGCCCAGGTGTGAATGCAAATAGTGGAATACAAGCTATGTGGCTCGGTTCCAGTAGATGCAGAGAATATCTTGTCATTCTTAACGCGTCCTACCGAGTTTGGGCCCTATCTAAGCTGGTCGAACGTTTCGTTTGGGTCTATATCCTAGCTGCACTGTTGAACCCTGGAAGGCCGAAACGGATCCGTCTGCAGATATTGGGATTCCTTCCAGTGGATGCTTAGTTTATTTTGTCATTCTGATCGGATTTTCTCTACTGTTCC
>NW_022719901.1:0-577 GCF_011630105.1 Anneissia japonica | reverse complement strand
CTACATTCAAAGTGGATGTAGAAACTTTTAATAAGCTGTACTAGTTTTGATGGAATACCAAACTTGATAACTTAAAAATAAGAAAATCATGAGGAACAGAATCAAGCTCTTTGAAGAAGTCCGTGTAAATCACATCACACTGCTTCTTTCAATTTATAGCATCATATGCAGTGGAAAGAAGCAGTGCAAGGTTGGTTTGACACGATTTCCCCGACACAAAACCATGCTGGTTTGGGCTTTTAGATTACTCTTGCTCTGAAGTATCTAATTTATCTTTCACTTGTATTGACTGATTTGAATCGGGTTTAAAAAAGGAGTCTTGAACTACGATCATGACGTAATTGTCAAAAATATCAAAGGTATTATACACAAGATAGCGTGCTCCGCGATTTACGTGTAACAAATAAAGCGTCCAATTCACGCAGAAAACAATAGAAAGTAATTGTAATTGAATGAAGGCGTCCTAGTTGTAACTATGGCGGTTGTTCCTGAATTTGCACTGAGATCATAGATGTTTGTGTTCATTGATATTCAGGCCTCTTTGTTCTGCGAATCTGCAGGGGATGAATATTTTTTT
>NW_022719900.1:0-1405 GCF_011630105.1 Anneissia japonica | reverse complement strand
CTACTGTCCAATGAATATTACATACTGGCTGCAATAACAAACCAATCTAAACCACCATGATCTATGTACACTATGGATGTATTAATGCACTGCCCAATTCACAACAACAAGGACCCCACTGGTTATTCAGACTTGCCTGGGTTATTCTCAAGGTATGTTTCACATTAAAAAAGAAACCCAACTCAACATCATTACAATGGACTTACTTGGTATCGTCGTTACAACTTCTCCAACCTGAAGTCTGTATAAAATGGTCGTCTTTCCTGCGCCGTCTAAGCCTAATATCAGTATCCTCATCTCTTTCGAGCCAAAGAGATTTGAAAACAGGGATGAGAAGAAACCACCTTTGAAAATAAAACATTTTAAAAAATCACAATTTAGATTCTATAAATATTCAGGTACATTATGTTCTTATTACGGAAATATATTATTGATGATTTATTATCATGGCTACTACAAAAGGAGCATATCCACAAGAGGATGCTAAACAAAAATTAAGATAGGATAGTGCGATCATTTCAGTATACTGTGGATTTAGGAGGTCAAAGACAAATGTGACCTTTTCTTTGATTCCCTACTTTTTACACAAATGAAAATATACAAATTAAGTCCATCAATTGAAAACTTCATGAAAAATTAAAGATTTGAATGATTATTGCTTTTGGTGGAATGTAGACGAATAGATGCATAGAAGACGACCCCGAGTTTGAGAAGGTTCGGAATTCATACTTCTTGCGACTTTTTATGGTCTTGATACTGCATCTAGCTGGCTAAAACAGAGCCAAATGCAGGGCTAATTTCAAAATACAATACCATTTTATAGGCTTTTATATATTAATCAAAATCTTATTTCCCAGTATTTAAAATATTCAGTACAAAAACATGTTTGGTAGGACACATTAATACTTGATACTTTCCTGATGGAAACTCACATCGAAATAGCATTTGCAGTACCCGCTACTACTTGGGGATTGGATTCAACACCAAACACAAGCTCAGTAAAGGTAGTGGTTATGGCGCCAGGCTAGTTATCTGGAGATCAGAGGTCATGGGTTCGATTCCCATCTGAATCACTTGCAAATTTTTTTTGGCGAGTATTTGGGAACGTACTGAATGTTCAGTATGAAAACACATCAGGTAGGACAAAACATCACTTCTATGATATTTTCCTGATGCAAACTCACATCAAAATAACATTTGCAGTACACGCTGCTACTTGGGCAGCAGATTCAACACTAGACACAAGCTTGGTAGGCTAGTAGTTACAGCGCCAGACTAATTATCTGGAGGTCATGGGTTTGATTCCCACCTGAATCACTTGAGATTTCTTTCGCAAGTATTTGGGAATGTATTGAGTATTCGATAAGAATACATGTCAGGTAGGGCAAAACATCACTCCTATAAA
>NW_022719899.1:207-525 GCF_011630105.1 Anneissia japonica | reverse complement strand
GCGAGATAAGCACTTTTCTGCAAAAAGTGACAATGTTAAAAAGTTGAGTCAAAATGTAATTTTTATTTGTTAGGCAAAGTGAGATGGCCTGAAACAAACACTATTGCAATGAAAGTTTGAAGTTTTTCGGGAAAGTACTCGAAATATGGCGGAAAGTCAAAAATTTGCACTAAGTGCTCAACTCGCCGAGATAAGCACTTTTCTGCAAAAAGTGACAATGTTAAAAAGTTGAGTCAAAAATTTAATTTTTTTTTGTTAGTGTAGGGTTAGGGTTAGTGTTAGGGTTAGAGTTAGGGTTAGGGTTAGAGCTAGGGTTAG